>NW_015387311.1:0-1088 GCF_001527695.2 Protobothrops mucrosquamatus
GCTGTGTCTCGACATTTTACTAAACCTGTTGTCCCAACTTCAAGACCACTTGTTTACTATAGGCAACTTCCTGATCCTGCCTGGAAAGGCCCAGCAGACCTCATCACCTGGGGAAGAGGCTACGCAGCAGTCCAACTACCTGATAAAGTTCTATGGATTCCTGCTCACTGTGTCCGTCCCTATTTCAGTGACACAACAGATCATAATTCCTCAGTGGATGTGTTGTCATTGCCTTCGTGAGTGTGACTGTGAGTGTTGTCATTAGTGCGGAAAGTGCCTCCTACATCATTCCATCCGTCCCAGTGTTCAACATTTTGCATCAATCATGTGGATCCTGCACTTGATGACACTACTGATGAATTTCTCCCTCATGATGTCTGCTCCACGACGACCCTTGAACCTGAAACGTGTGCCAAAGCATCTGAAAACCCCCCATAATATGAGTAGAGGTCTATATTGTAATCCCATCTTTTCCTTTCTGCATTTCAATACTACAGCCTTTTTTCATTGTGTTGACCAAGGTCAACCCTTTTGTCCGTTCACAGTATCTCGCTACCCTAATCACAACATTCCCTTATCTCCCTCTCCCCATGTTTCTATTACTTATTCTTATTACCCCTGTCGTATAACCTTTTCTATTTTCGTAACCCCTGAAACAACGGGGCAATATTATGTATCTGGTTTTATGTCTTCTGACCGCCTATATTCAACAACTATCTTTGAACTTGCTTCTAAAGCTAGCTATGCAAAACCTCCCCTTTCTAATACCCTGCTTGCTCATGACCCTGTTTCACACCCACGCTCATCTTTGAGCGTGGCCACCCACTCTTTACCTCTTTCTCACCCACGACTGCACCTGCAACAACAAGAAGCTCCCTCTCGACGACGACGTGCTCTTCCTTTCAACCCTCACCGCCCTCTTCATTATACATGGACCATCAGAGACTTTGAAAATCAAGTCCTATATCAAATCTCCAACTATACAACCTGGCCCTGGTTTCCCATTTTACACTTTGATTTTGCCGAGATGGGCACAGGAGTGGCCAAATTTGCTTCCAAAACTCTCCAGAACAACCTATGGGACAAAG
>NW_015387311.1:4262-7835 GCF_001527695.2 Protobothrops mucrosquamatus
TGTACCCCCCCCTTTATGACGCTAATGTACCAATAAAAGAGAGGCACGGAGAGGCTTCAGGGTCTTTTGCCTGCCATCTCATCTAAAGAAGCATGTTGTCCGTGTGTTTCATAACCTAAAGCGAGGCCCGTTGGTTTAGGCTGACGTACGTCGCCATCGTCCTGCAGGGAGTGGGACCCCGGGATTTTGCGATCCCACAGTAGCATTTCATAGAATTCTGTACAGAGCCACTCCAAAAGCGATCTCCCTTTGTGTATGTACAAATGTGTTTGTGTATGTGCATATATGCCTGCAGAGACAACTCTTCTGCTGCTCCCGAAGTAAGGTGAGTTGGCCATGCAGATTTGGAAGCAGTAGGTTTCAATGGCCTCTTTCAAATTGTCCAGGCACACACACACACACACACACACACACACACACACTCCAGGAGAACATCCTGGAGGAAAAAAATACATAGCAGGAAAGAAGCTTTGGTATGCTGACTAGGTGAAATGCAGCAACAGGAATGTTGAATTCTATGTTATACCTTTAGGGAAGTAATATGAAATAAAACTTTATACAAATGGAATACTGTGCATAGTTGTGTTTCCTGAACCTGAAGATACCAGAGTATTAAAAGAGGCACTACAGTACTTGCCTCACAAGAATGGCTATAATGTCTGCACTATTTAATAATATTTTTAAAGAAAAGAGTCAGAGAACATAAAAGGAAAGTATAAAAATATATGCAGTTTGGATGTAATCTCTTGAAAAAGATTTTCTCCCTTTCTCACAAAAATGGACTTTTCTAACAAGATGAAACCATGAAGTAATTCATTGTAGCTGTCGGATGATAAATTCAGAACAAAGAAAATGCAGTACTTCTTCAAAGCACACATAATTAAACTATGCAATGCATCATCTCATTGCATAAGATATCAGTGGAGATGAAATGCTAAAGGGAAGAGAATATTTGTAGCTCAGAGTTGAACTGTAGGGTCCTTGAAAGTCTCTGAGCTTGGTTGTTTTTCTGCAGATGTTTTATTAATAACCTAGCTAACATCATCAGTTAGCACTAGTTTAGGTAATGAAATGTCTGCAAGAAAACAGCCAAGGTCAGAGACCCTACAGAAATGCTATCCGTTGAAAAGACAAAATGTGATATATTTGGCTAACTTTCAACCACAAATGAAACAACATTTTGGTGCACTTGTTTCTCTAAAATAAACTGCTATGAAAAGTGCTACATCAGATGCCTACGTATGGGTTCATGTTATATCTATACCAATTGATTTTCAATGTTCACTTCTGAACACATTTCATCATAACTGTTAGTTTTGTAGAGCTTTGGAATAATTAGAAAAAAACTCTAATCCATTAAAGCTAGGAGGGGTTACCACATTGCAACTGTCAAGAAAACCACCTAATTTTTGCATTTGAAAACAGAAACAATAATATTTTCTTGTTTGCCCAGAGGCAAAGTTCCAATGAAGTTGGAAAGAGCCTAACCCTCTGACCTACTGAAGAAAAAAAATCAGAGAACCAGAGCCCTGGAGTAAGAAAGAAAGTGGATACTTGGGTAAATTGGAAGTAGGGAGAGGTAAAGGGTGCAACAGTTCAAAGACACCACTAAAGATAATTGTGATGTTTAGGCATCTATGCCCTTCAGGTGTATGGTGACAGTTATAATCCTTTATATCTGAGGAACATTGAACAAGACCACTTTAAGAAAATATCCCCTTTCTTTACTATGCCCAAAAATCATACAACATGGCAAAGCTACTGTGCTGTATGCTGACGTTGTCTCATGTGTTATCTGTTCAATTAAAGTGATAAAAATGGAGGTGTAAAAACCTACATTTTGGACATTCTGTTGTATAGACTTTAAAAACCTAATAAAATGTGCTTTCAGGTTTCTTTTCTTCTCTGATTAATTCTTCAAAGGTGGCATTTCAAGGTGCTTTTGTGGCTTTTAGACACACACACACACATAAAATCTCACACAAAATGTTCTTTGTGTTTTTAAGGTCTGGTAGTTTATGAATTAAAACCCAGAGGTTTATCAATTTTCTTCTTTTTCTTTCTTTTTCTACCCGACAGGGATTCAATTCTACCATTCATCTACATTTTCTGCTGTGAAATGAAGAGTTTAAAAATAAGCCTTTCTGAAATATTAATTTGCTCAGTAAGGGGGACCTTGACACACTGCCATACAGTACTGAATAATCTTGATGTTATTAATATAAGCATATTAATACTTTAACACTTTCCTGGTTTTACATCTCAGTTCAGGACTGTGGCTCAATAGTTAGAAACTGGATCTTCATGATAAGGTTTAGGTTAATAATGTATCCATCAATATGTTTCCCAGCATAAAACGTGATTCCCAATATAATGTTATGTGATTATATTTAAGTAAGAAAAGAATGGGATACCTATGTTGCAAAGCTAAACATTTCCCTCAAGCATAATACATATTTCTCACAAGTGCGTCATAGAACTTAAGGACATTCTTAGATAATAAAATGGCAACTGGTTGCCTTTTGTTATGTGGGTGGCCACACTAATGATAGCAACCATTTTATGATGGTGTCCATAAAAATCTCAACTAACTGTCAAAACTCCGAATGTGCCCACTGGCCTGAAAAGTTTGGAGACCATGGTTGGGGTACCAGAACCAAATCCAATGTCGAATTCTCATTTGGCCATGAAGTTCAGAAGTAACTCTTAATGTAATTTTTCTCACAAGAAATATTTTTACCTGTTGCAAAAAATAAATTATAAGCATGGTCTCTTTTTATGAAGGAAGGTACAATATAACTAACGAATAAATAGTTGTATTAAACAACATTAGTAATAATATCATTGTAATTTTAACCATTCATCCTATTTGATAAGTCATTTTGAATTCAGTGGGACTTCTAGGTGTAAAACTGATACATATATGCAACATTTCCAAAACAGAGCCTTGCTATAAAATATTTCTCATATATTAACTTTTACAAATTAAAAAAATGAGACTGTATTAAATTTAGTTTTTTTCTGGTGCTAAACTGTTTTGGTTTCCAGTGAAGGGATACTTCAGAACAACTCTCATCCCTAAGAACTATAGATATTAAAATCTCCTCCCAAAGATAATGCCACTATTAATTTGGAAACAACTATTATCTGGATGTCATTTCATAAGAAACATGAATACAGAAAAAACCCTATATATTTGTTTTTTTACAAGACAAAATGCAGAAGTGGCAAGAAAAAGTAACCTCCTTAAACCTGAATTCTTTCAGATATGTCAGAAAATGTATCCTGATCATATCCTGCCTAAAAGATCACCTTGGCTGGGAATTCTGGAACTGTTTGGTGGTATAAATACCATCAGTTTGTAGAAAGGTTCTATAGGGGCTTAGATGTATGAAAAATATACAGTATGTTCAACAGCCATTTAACTATGAAGTTCATTGGATAGTTTTGGGCAGATCCCCCCCTCTCTCTTTCTGTTTGTCTATATCTATATATCATCTATCCTCTAATTTATCTATCATCTATCTATCATCTCTATTTATCTTTTTATCTATTTATGTATTTAACTGTATC
>NW_015387311.1:8313-66067 GCF_001527695.2 Protobothrops mucrosquamatus
AATATCTATAATACTGAGAATATAAATTCACTCAATTAGTAATAAACAGGAGGAAATTACTCTATGCCCCACTTAGGATTGGTGTGGGACAGTGTGTTCCTTGACCTTTGCTCCCAGCTCCTCTTCTTTATTTTTGGCCCTTTGTAACATTGAAGGAAGCTTTGAGTTTCTTCACAGAAGGATGGTTCAACATCAGAGGTGTGATGGAGCTGTCATCACAACCTCCAAGGGGGAAATCCTGAGAATTACAGTCTTACAAACTGTTAAAAGCCGAACAGTAATACTAAATATTTAAAGCACATTTACCACAAATTAGAAGTAGCAGCAAAAACATGAAGATAACAGCTGTCAGTAAATAAAATTTAGAAACAAGAAAAGGACTTTGAAGCAATTTTAAATTTATATGAATTTTAAATAATGCACATAATAGTTAAAAGGATATTAACAAATGTCCTGGACTTTTTAACTAAACTTGTGCCATGGAACTGCCAGTACTAAAGATATTTAAAATGACAAAGATGAGGTTAACCAGTTTGGAGTTCCTTGCAAATCCCTTGCTGAATGCTACATTGATTTATATATTATTTATAATTATTTACATAATGCCAATTCAAGCAAATATATGTGGTTTATAATGCTATATGAAAAACTGCCAAATCCAAATACAAACATACATGTATAATATTTTTACATGTATCTTGCTGTCATCCAAACTCCAAAATCTTTTCATGATCAAGAAGGAAGAAAAGGAGTGGGTGAGGTGAGGGGAAGAAGAACCTGATATGTCGATTATTTCTGTTGAATAATTATTTCTTATTCCAAATATCAAGACTGTTCTTTGTGATGCAAATAGCTGAAACAAATGATAATGGAAGCAGAAAAGACATTATCAGTACTGAATCTTTAGAGAATATTCCTAGAAGAATTACACTGCCAATTACTGTGTACTCATTGCTATCAATTATCACTGGACTTAAAATGGATTGTGAGTGATGTCCCAATTAAATTTCTTCTCTGATGAACCACATTCTAATTAAGCAGTGTGTGTTTTGTAGTACTTGAAAAATTGCAGCATTTACACAAAAATCTAATACAAATAGAGCAGCTGACATGTCCCTATTTAGGAGCCATTGCTGCTGAAATCAAAACAGCCTGTTAGTAGCAATTTGTACCCAATTATAAAATTTAATTACCTAGTTAGTGATAGAAAGAATGATACAGGAACTTTATATGTTATATGGGCTGTTAGTTGCCATTGGTCAGGATGGAAAGGGCAGAGATACCTATTAATTCCATGCTTTTAGGGGTAACACAGTACAGTTGACGGAGAAAGAGATAATGATGAAAATGGGACAATTAACAAGCCATAGTTCAGAAGCTAATTGATAGAACCAATAATTTTAAACAGCTTGTATGGTTCTGCATTTGAATGCACAACTCTTCCCCCATTTCT
Source organism: Protobothrops mucrosquamatus (assembly GCF_001527695.2). Lineage (NCBI taxonomy): Eukaryota > Metazoa > Chordata > Lepidosauria > Squamata > Viperidae > Protobothrops > Protobothrops mucrosquamatus. The sequence continues at coordinate 9,767 of NW_015387311.1, forward strand.
GCTATCACCTTACACCCATGCTTTCTCCAACAAAATTGTGTAAAGCAGGTAGTCCAGCTTCTTAGAAAAATCTTGCAAAATTGGCAAGAACTTAACCCAATCGTTGTTCAGCATCTTACATTGCCATGAAGTTCTATGGGTTAGATCCAAAGTAAGACAAGCTGTGGAAGGCCATTAGAAGCAAGTGGGCACAATTAGCCATGATTATTTAAAGTAATTAATTTCACTTAATGTACTTTAATTGTGATTCAGGACATGAAAATGTGGTCATTAAGAAAGTCTGAATGAATGTAGGACAAGGAGAAAGGGGATGGCAAAATATAGTTGACAAATGGAAGAAAATATCCTGTATGGCTCCCACTCTGAATAATGCTGTGGGGTTTAAGACACAATAAAATCTATATTTGGAACCATTCTAAGATTGTATTCATACTTCTATTGGTATTAAAGTAGTACTGGAGAAAGGTTTACATTATGATGGAATCACAACAAGGGAGAAAGGGAACTATTGACTCAGCAATAACTTGCCCTTCTTCTGGTAGGACTGCAAAATGAGATAATGCCTCAATGCAAAAAACATGGTCCCATTATTGCTGAAAAGCCTTGTGATATGGAACGTTCTTCTCTAGACCTCATAATAAGAAAATCTGAAACTTGAAGCTGGCCTGCTTTCCTATAAATATTGTGGCCTATTCTGAGTACTAATTCTAGGTAGGACATTAAGAAGCTAGAATACATCCTAAGGGGAGCAACACATTATAAGAGACCTGAAAAGAAAAACAATGAGGAAAGTTTAGAGCTCCTGGGTGTATTTAGCTAAAGACACTGTACACTGTATACTGAGAGCTTATGTACCGGAGACAAATTCCTTGTGTATCCAATCACACTTGGCCAATAAAGAATATTCTATTCCAGTGATGGCAAACCTTTTAGAGACCGAGTGCCCAAACTGCAACCCAAAACCCACTTATGCATCGTCGGGTGCCAGGTGGGTGTGGCCCATTGGCTGGGTGTGGCACATTGGGTGGTGTGGCCCATTGGCTGGGCGTGGCTGCAGTGGTAATGGCAGACTGGGTGGGACTAAAAAGTTCAATCAATCAATTCCAACTTTGCAAGATCTTTTTTTCCCCGCGAGAAGTTGAAATTGATTAATTGATTGAGCCTTTTTTTTTGCACACGGAGCCGGAGGTCTAAAGTGAAAAGGTTTTATAAAACCCAGCTGAAGGCCTAGGACAGGGGCGATGGCACGCGTGCCCACAGAGAGGGCTCTGAGTGCTGCCTCTGGCACCTGTGCCATAGGTTTGCCACCACTGTTCTATTCTATTCTATTGTGGAAAGGATGATACAGGTAGTTCGCAACTTACAACCTGAATTTCAGTCATTGAGCGAAGTGGACATTAAGCAAGATGACTGTTTTGCTCAATGACTACAATCCTGATTCTCTCAGTTATGGTCCTAAAGCAACTGCAGGGATTGTTAAGTGAATAGAACAAAAGAGTTTCCTGCCAAAGGAAGGCAGGCACTTCACCTCCATTCCTGGAAGGGAAATCCTATACCTGAGTGCAGAAATAAACCTTGGATCTTCTGGATCCAAGCTTAGTTTTCCAGCCTGCTGCAGGAGTTCCCTTTCATACATTGAAAGACCCAATGACGTGTTTTCTTGCAGGCAGCCTTGTCCATCTAGAAAGGGCAGGGATCCAATGGAAAAGTGGCCAAACTAACAACTACAAGAACCCTGACCACTTCCTCAAGTTGAATGGGCCCAAATGTCTCCCAGATATAAGTCTCAGCCCCATAACCTCCACTTGTCCTGCACAGGGCTAGTCTTGTATATAGAGTGAATCCAAGTGACTTTAACTGACAGATGCCTATATTCTTGTTGGTGAACCTGGTAGCTACAATTGCATGGACAACTGTGTATATATCTATACACACAAATGGTCATAATTCACCATTTATGTATACACAAAATACCTACCCATTCTATCCAAGATATGTTTAGTATCTCATGAGCTTTACATCCAAAGGCAACTGGCAAGGCTTCATGACATGACTAACTTCTCCTCCACTGGTCAGCAGGAGTTGCAGATGTGGCTTGGTCCTGTGGTCAATTGAGACTTGTAAGATGGTCACTGAATTGCTTGTCCTTGGCACTAAATTCAGTCATGGACTGGCTTCCTTTTTCAATTGCTCTTTCTCTTTTGCTTTTCTTCCTGGATGCCAGAGTAAGCAAAACAGGTTAACTGAATGGGATTGTGTGTTCCCACAGCATCACTGACTGGAAGAAAGTAGTTCAACCCCAGGGAGTAGATTACATTTTTTTTACATTAAATTAACATTAAAATTTCTGGACAGGGTCAGGTGCTCTTTGATGCTCCCATACCTGTAAGAAAAGGACTAAGTGCATTTGTGGGGAGACAGATGAAGCAGAAGTTGAAGAGACTTCTAAGCAAAATCTGAACCAAGAAGTGTTTCATATTTTAATATGCTAGACCTACTAGAAAAACAAGAACTGAATGTATAAATATTACATGTAGAGGTGCAAGGAAGAATAAGAGAAAGTTACTTTTGTTGCATAGTAGAAACCTGAACAAATGAGAAATTACAGGTTTTAGACTGAAACGATATTGTACAGAAGACTTTCAGACAAGAAGGTTATAATTATTCATTTTTTCAAAGAGCATTTTGTATTTTAATTATATTCATGTTGTACCTTTTTAATCAAAACCAAAATATGTCTTTGTAATCTTATATTACCAAAAGGAAGCATTCTTTGTTTCTTTGTTTATTATAGACAACTAAAATTATTTGTAACACCCTGATAGTAATGATTAACATTTTAGAAATAGTTGAATATAAAATTCCTTGGAGCAAACATGCTGAGTTAATGATATTGTCTTTTTTCTCATTGACATTCTGTAAGGCATGACATAATAGTATTTATCAGGAGTTTAAATCCGAGATGGTCAAGCTGGAGTTGGTGAGTCATAAATAGTCTTGAATACCTTTGGGGAAACATGACAAAATCTGGCAGGAGACAGGAGGCAGGGAATAAGAGAAATGAGGTTTCTTGTCCAATATAAATTCAGGAAGGAAGGAAGGAAGGAAGGAAGGAAGGAAGGAAGGAAGGCTTGTATTGCACAAGGAGAATCTCCATTACATCTCTATTGAACAGGAACCAAGCTATAGTTTCACTTGAAGAAAGGGAAAAACCTGAAGCTATTAATTAAATTGACCATATACTTTAAAATTCCCTATACTGCCATGCATATTGCTGAAACAATAAAATGGTTTTCCCACTTTTTGCCATTTTTTGGGGGGGCTATACTGTATGGGCACCACTGGCAAGGGCCATTTAAAAAGAGCAGCACAATAGGCAGTCACAATACAAGCTTTGCCTCTTTGCAGGCACATGTAGGACAGGTGCAAAAAGTCCCACACTTACCGTATGGTGCCCCTTTGTTCACCAAAGCATTGGATCCTGAGTATGCCTCTGTCAGGGTATCCCAGGAGGATGGGGGAGAGGAGTAAAAAAGTAAAAAAAAGTCAAGATGGCTGCTGTGACCATGCAATGAAAGCCCTGCCTCTTTAAGCCCTGCCATTGCACATCAAAAAAAGGGAGGGCTTTAATTGTATGGTTGCAGATCTTTCTGCATGAGCACCTAAGTGTGTCATTGCTTTCTGTACATTCTGTTAGAGCAGTATTTTTCAAACTTGGCAACTTTAAGATATGTGGACTTAAAATTTCATAATTCCTCACTGAACATTCCTCAGCCAGTCATGTTGGCTGAAGAATTCTGGGAGTGGTAGTCCACACACATTAAAAGCTATCAGGTTTGAAAAACACTTAGATCAGTGATGGCGAACCTTTTAGAGACCGAGTGCCCAAACCGCAACCCTAAACCCACTTATTTATTGCAAAGTGCCAGGGCTGCATCAGCATTGTGGTGCCCTTGGTGTGGGGGGGGGGCAGGGAGGCGCCTCTGAGTGCTGCCTCTGGCATGCAAAACCCAGGGGCGCAAAAATGGACCACCATGCTACAAGGCGCAAAAACGGCCGCCGTGCCGTGGGGTGCAGATACAAGGCGCTGCACCACGCAAGAATGGAGCAGGGTTAGTATGCAGGCACTAGCCCCATTCTAGTTGCAGTGCATGCATGCTTGTGGCCCCATGTGTGCATGCATGCATGTAAAATGCTTCCCCCTTCCTTTTCTTCCAGTCCACCAATTGACAATGGTTGGTGACCTCTGCTCTACCACCTCTACTTGAGCTTGCTAGTCGGCTGCTTCGCCTTTGTGCTGGGTGGGGCTCCTGCTCCAGGTGGCGGTGACAGCCTGATGGACCTGCTGCTGGTGGCGTGCCAATAGAGAGGGCTCTGAGTGCCACCTCTGGCATGCGTGCCATAGGTTGGCCACCACTGACTTAGATCATATACATCACTACCTGCCATTCCAGTCATCAAAAGATGAAATGTTCATGTGTGAATAAACCTTTTGCTCATAGCACAGCACAAAAACCAGCTGAAAATTTTCATTATTTTTTAAAATTCTAATTGTATATTCACCATCAACATTAACGTATGAAGCAAACAGATGTGCTTGATTGGACTGGTTGCTTCAAGCTAGAAATTTGATGGTCAAGTCTGTGACATTAATTCTTAAAATAAAATATTAATTACTTTAGATGAAAGAGTTTTTGTCAGCTTGGCTCTTTTTTCTCCCCCCTTTGTATTTTTTCCTCTCTCTTCTTTGTATGTGTGTATACTATATGCATTCATACTGTACATGTGTATGTGTGTTTAATCGCACCTTTGCAAAAGTCACTTGGCAGATTTTCACCGAGCCCATTAACCATTTATGGCACCATTTATTGAAGTCATGAGCAGAAACGACATGTGTAACAAAAACACAACTATTAGGCTTCCCATGATGAACAGCAGCATCTTTTCTCAGCAGACAGGTAGACAAGATACTGAAATGATAAACATTCCTTTCCTTTTTGGAGAAAGAAAGGAAATGTTTGTTCTCTTTCTCCTTTATTCAGTGACTAAATAATGACATATAATCCATATAAGAAATACACTTTTATTTAAAAAGACTTGTATCCATTAATAGCCTGGAAGATTATATTCATAATTTCAGACTTTTTAATGATACACCTTTCTGATTTTTATCCATTCTATGTATTGATATTTTGGGCCTTCATGGGCAAAATTCCAGTTCTTTGCAGTCAATTATTTTATCAGTCATCTTGGCTATTTTCTTAATGGCAGTAATTTTATTGTGGTTCCAGATCAGCTCATCATGTGTATTCAGTATACACGTAGTAAAATAAAGGGCTTGAGACATTTTAGAAAATGATTTTCTTTCTGGGAATTATGTTATTGATTAGACTCTAGTATTTTCTTTCAAAGAACCAGCTAGCTATTAAAATGAAAGCATAGCAGATTTAAGTGCATTTAATGATTGCTAGTTATTAGCAAGCTATCCGTTGCTATGGCATAGGAAACCATTGTAAGCTCTTGCTGGATGCCAATTGATGCAGTGGAGAGCCGGATACGCATTATCAGAGTATGTGGAGATACTCTGAACTTATAATATTTTGCAAGAGTCTCCCTCTCTCCCAGGCTCTGAGAAATTCCTTATGTCCTGTGGAAGTGGAACCATTCCATTTCAATTTGATCTTGACCTTGCAGCTTGGTAGTGTTTCTTCACTACTTATTTCAACAGGCACAGAAAATAAAACAAAAAGAAACAGGGGTACTAGCAGCATGTACGATGAATTCAAATTATGCTTATCATCCAAAAGACCAAACACCTGCAGGAAATTCAGAGAACAGAAATGTGTGACCAGCAGAATAAACTGAATTTAGAACAAACACATATAGAGGTAGAAAATTCTTGTTTTCTTAAGGTAATACCACATCCAGGGCTGTAGATGAGCACCAGATTGTCCCTTCTCTCACAACTACAGTGATGAGGAGTGATTTAGGGCAGATTGTGGTAGAAAGAGGTTTTCCCTTCCCCATAAGATTTTCAAGCCTGTAATTGAGTGGATTCATTTTGGAATGTCTTTTGTAACTACAATTTTATACATGTATTCTGTTCTCCTTTCAATAAAAAGGAAACCAAAATTGATAAACAGTGAAAAAGTGAAATAAAAGTGCCTAATTGAAAGAATTAAACTAATAATAACATGGCTTGTCTAAAAGTACAATAATAATAATAGCATTTAATAGAATTAAAAACAGCAACTCCCATGACCTAAATCTGAAGATCAGATGATGATCCTTAGAGCAGGGCTTTTCAACCGGTGATACACATACCTGGTAGGTGGTACGCGACCCCTAGCCTGGAAGAGATCAACTAGAGCTGCAGGGCTCGGCAGAAGCCCCAGGATCTGTGCGCTTGGCTGCATGCTGGTTAGAGTTTCTGGTGCACCTGGAAGAGAAAAGGAAGAGAGGGTGGAGAGAGGAGAAGCTATAAAAGGAGCAGGTTTTGGCGGGAGAGAAAAAACACATGGAGAAAGAGAGAGAATAGAAGAAGCTTTTGTTAGTGAAGCGGTAGGAGAAAATGAGCGAGTGGTCTTTGTGAGCGAAGGGTGAGTGAAAGCGCGAGAGAAGCTTGTGCAAGCAACGTGTGAGTGAAAGAGCGTGAGAGAAACTTTTGCAAGTAACGTATAAGTGAATGAGAGTGAGAGAGAAGCTTTTGTGAGCAAAGTGTGAGTGAAAGAGAGCGAGAGAGTGGCTTTTGCTAGCAAAGAGTGAGGGGGGAGTTTGCAAGCGAAGGGTGAGAGAAAAAGGGAAAAGTGAGGGGGAGAAGGGAAAAAGAAAAGGCATTGACTTCTGAGTTCCACTGTTGCAGTAAGAAGGAAGCATTAACATTGAACCTCAACTTTTTTCTTTTCCATAATATTATAAACTAGCCATTTTTATAACAACAAATGAATCTAACTAGTAAAGCCCAAAATCCCCTCCCCCTTTTTTAGTCATTAAGTTTTTGACACCTTGCTAAGCACTGGTGGTACTCGAATATTGTCATGTCCTAAAAGTGGTACAATCTGTGAAAAGTTTGAAAAGCCCTGCCTTAGAGGAGGAGGAGGAAAAAGGAGGAGGAGGGGAAAAGGGGAAGGAGAAAGGGAAGGGAAAGTTTTATTTTGCCCTGTTACCACTTTCTGCTTTTCAGAAAATTCTGCCAAAAATAAAATAAAATAACAACTTTACAGTAAGTGTGTGCTGCTATCAAATTTCTTGCTGGGATGGGAAAATAGAGAAAAGTATTTAAGAAATTTAGAGGTGCACCCCAAATAAAAGTCCTTCTTATGATTTCACTATGGACTTTGGCCAAGCATAAGAACCAACCAAACAACCTGAAAAAGAAACCTTCATTTAATTGTTTGTTCTCCTTTCTAGAAATAATAAAAAGTATTGCAGATGTTTACCAAATTAGTGGCTTAACGACTATATCTTTTTTTAAAAGAATGAATGTCTTCTTATAAATATTAGGAACTAGATATGAAATGATAGGATGGTCCTTATGCAACTTTAATTAAAACAGGTAGCATTGTTAAGTATGTCCTTAGCACTTGCTGGCTTTTTAGTAGTAAAAGGAAAATGCTATAATTGTGCCATGCACATACATAATATACATACTGTACATGCACATACATAATATACATCTGTTTAATTTTTGCATACGTACATGTTTAATTTTGACACTAAAGATGTTATTATACACATCTTGGGTTCACAGCAGATTTCACTTACCATTGCTATTCAAGTTAGAACAGGCATACAAATGAAATACATGCTCTTAATTAGGTCCCATTAGATTAGCATGTTGTCTAGCATATTTAGGAGGGGGGAGGGTCTTTGAAACTCTAAGAGCAGTTACTAGATTGTTTCACACCCTTTAAGATATCTTCAGATTTTGGAGCAGCTCAAGCAGATCAGAATGAGTAACCCAAAGCAGGGCATACTTATTCCTATTGTTAATACAGTATTGCAGACAGCTAGCAACAGATAATGTTATTTGTATGTAAATCCCAAGTCCATATATGTTACCATTTGAAAATCAGATCCTTAAAAATTTGTGCATTTGAACTTTTCTGAGTTACACTGCTCATGATCCCTAGTTTAACTAGAACATGTCTAACTTGACATCTACTTCAGTTTATTTCCATCTTCTCCACCCTATTGATTAAAATGTTAGATAGGATCTTGACTGATACAGGTGAGTTGAAAGTATTAGAAATTGAACTCCTTTACTCCCGTGTTATCCCCATAACTTAGTAAGGTAAATTAAGACAAAAGTTGGCCAATGAGACCTTTGAATTTTATGGTGGAACAGTTTGAAATCACCTCTTTCCAAGGCAAATCCTGCATCCTTGCATTACCCCCAATGATTTTTCAATAGAAAAAGATCTCCCCCCGTCCACTGGAATAATACTTTTCACATTCTTTATCATCAGGTATCCTTCTTTTCTCTTTCAAAGGTGCAGATTTTTTAAATATCAGTATAGCTATTAATGTTTTAGTTTCAGATTAAAATGAGTGTAGGGTCAATGCATGAAAGGAAGGCAGCAGTGCATCTACTGACATTGTTCCTATTATGATTTAGCCACATTAAACTCATGTTATTGTTGAAGGATTGCATATGTGTACATGCATAATTTCTCTTTGCAGTTGGGATGCCCTCATTCAATTCAAAGGAAATCCAATTTCAAGTAAAGTCTTATGTGCATAGTGCGCTAACCTGGCATCTATGACTGCAAGGAGAGAATGTTCATTGAGTGTATCAAAGTTCAAGCAGATCAGCTCAACATCTCTCCTTATATCTTCTTCATATATCCAACATAGTAGCATATAACATATATGAGAATATGTGAATAATTATTTAGGTCCCATTTATTTACAACAAAGCTGAAGCATCCCTTAATCCAGTCTTTCCATCTCTTGCTTAGATGGCATTTCTGCAATATACAGTGAGAAACATTTTGAGTAGAGTTGAACATGAGCTTTATATGGCTAAATTTTGAAGAGGGAGGGAGGGAAGCAAGCAAGCAGTTTTGGCTGGTCCATAGTTCTATGTAGCCCACAGTATTTTAAAGCATTTCAATAATCAAAATACTTGAAATATTTCAAAATCCTAACATTTGTTTTTTTCAGTAGCTCTCAGGGAAGAATTGAAAGTGGCCTATCCAAAGTCACCTTATTGAGCAGCACAGCTGATTTTTAAAAAACTTTTTTTTAAAAAAAATCCTCCTCTAACAGGAATGTGATTTCTAAGGCTTCCCCTGTAGTCAGTAGAACTTGTATAAGCCTTCAATTTTGAAGTGGAGTGGGGACTATTTCAAATTGCTTTCCAATTACACAGCAGGTGGGAGATTGTCCAGGCAGTATTACTTTTCCTTGGTGGTGGAGCTAACAAACTTAGTATCAAGCTTTTTTCAGGTCCTTCCTTCCTTCCTTCCTTCCTTCCTTCCTTCCTTCCTTCCTTCCTTCCTTCCTTCCTTCCTTCCTTCCTTCCTTCCTTCCTTCCTTCCTTCCTTCCTTCTTTCCTTCCTTCCTCCCTCCCTCCCTCCTTCCCTCCCTCCCTCTCTTCCCCTGCTTGTCTGCCAGACTGCCTGCCAGCCTCCCTGCCACTCAGATTCACATGAAGCATCAAATCTACTCTTCAAGTTCTTTGGCAGCTAAAAGCATGGACATTTAGCTGGCATCTAAATAAATAAAAACAACAATAACTAACAATAACAAGGCAAGCAAGGATAGTACCAATAGTAATAGACACCTTGGGTGCAATCCCAAAACAACTGGAGCACCACTTGAACACCACTGGCATTGACAAATTNAATAATAATAATAATAATAATAATAATAATAATAATAATAATAATAATAATAATAATAATAATAATAATAATAATAATAATAATAATAATAATAATAGAAGGAAAATGTGATAACAACTTGACATGGGCATGACTTAAGATGGGAACCATCAAGAAAGAAACGGAATGCTTAATACTGGCTGCTCAAGAACAAGCACTACAAACTAATGCCATGAAAGCGAGAATATAAAAATCCACTGAAAATCCAAATTGCCAATTTTGCAATGACAAAGTTGAAACTGTTTCACATCTAATATGTGAGTGCAGTAAAATCGCACAAACTGACTACAAAGCTAGACATGACCGAGTTGCTAAATTAATCCACTGGGCATTGTGTAAAAAAAAAATAAGACTTGCCTGTGTCTGAAAAGTCATGGGAACATAGGTTGGAAAACGTTGTTGAGAATGAGAGGGTGAAGATCTTGTGGGACTTTCGAATACACACAGATCGCCATTTGGAACACAACACGCCAGATATCACAGTTGTAGAGAACCAAAGCATACAGCTGATTGATATCGCTGTATCAGGAGATGCCAGAGTTGAAGAAAAACAACTGGAAAAAAATATGAAATATTGTGACCTGGCCGTCGAAACTGCGCAATTATGGATGAAACGTGTAACAGTGATACCCATTGTCATCGGGGCACTGGGAACTATGTCCAAAAACTGCAAAATATTTCAAGAAATTGCAGCTTCCTACAATATTTCCAGCAATGTTACAAAAAAACTGTGCTACTCGGAACATCTTACATTTTAAGGAGCTCCTGGTTGATACCTAGGATGCTGGCAGCAACCCGTGTCAACCATCAGCGCCAGTCCATTTGAATGTTCAGTTGACTGAGATTCATGTCTAATGAATTAATGATGATGATGATGAAGATGGTGATGATGATGATGAAGATGGTGATGATGATGATAGAGTTGGAAAGGACCTTTGAGGTCTTCTTGTCCAACCCTCTACTCAGGCTGGAACCCCTATACCATTTCAGACAAATGGCTGTCTAGTCTCTTTAAAACTTCCAGTTTTGGAGCATTCACAACTTCTGGAGGCAGGTTGTTCCGCTGATTAATTGTTCTAACTGTCAGGAAATTTCTCCTTAGTTCTAGGTTGCTTCTTTCCTTGACTAGTTTCCATCCATTGCTTCTTGTCTTGCCTTCAGGTGCTTTGGAGAATAGCTTGACTCCCTCTTCTTTGTGGCAACCCCTGAGATATTCTAAATCATGATCAAGTTATCTCCTCTGCCAGATAAGTAATAATACTGCTCACGATGACTGGAAATATCACAAATTAAGCATCCAGGGAGAAGAGGAAAACATAAAGAAAGAAAGAAAAATGTGAAAGAATACAGAGAGAACAGCTGATAAAAGATGTGAACATGAATAAAAACAAATATGCAATTCCTGTAATGGCAAGGGTGGATCAACAAAAGGTTTAGGAATGATGTTCCAGCATATTAATGTAGTTTCATTAGTGATCTGTTCTTCAGAGAGAAAAAACTTCTCTTTCATAATATTCACAGTCTGTGGGCACTTTTTAAAAATATCAATTTCCTATCCTGAAATTAGAATGTCTTCTTTTCTCAGTTCAATTGCATATGCTATCATTGTACCTGGGACATAATGTTCCTGCTGAACTCTTCTTGAGTTCTTTGCAGAAGTATGGAAAAAGTTGTTCTCTGTGTGGAACAAAAGGTTAAGCACAACCTTTCTTCCTATTGCTGCAGCAGAGGGAAAATAAACATCTGACTGGGAGCACGGCAGTAAATAAAATCATGGATACCTTAATATTATTGCCTTCACTATTTCCCACCAATGGAACTCTCCATGTCTTCTCCAATACATTTTTATACAGATTAGTTATGTTGCTGGCATTGTCACATTTTGTGGCACATAAATAGATGAGGAGCTTTGTATTTCCAGGGTAAAATTCTTTAATTGGTTTCCTGTTGCCCAATTTCTGCTTAACCTCTCATTTGAGACATGGTTCTAATTAAATGAGAACATACAAAGGGCTTATTCCCATATTTTCTGAATTTTATTTGCTTGTAATAAAGTTATTGTTGCACCACCCATGTTAATTCTTTGCCTACTCAATGATTTTGTGCTTGACATTAAAAATGGGAATGGAGCTTTGGAGACATTGACTGATGTTCATCTTTCAGTTATTCTGAGTTATCGGCTCATAGTCCTTGAAAAACATTTTCCATTGTTGTCCTGCTTGTGCTAATAAATGATGTAGGAATTATAGATGCAACTCCTTTAGTGGAAGAAAGGAAATCAGCATCTCCATTGACAAAAATAATGAAATAGGATCAAAAAATAACATTGAGGCTACAGCTGTGTCAGTAGAAGAAAGTTTATATTATAGTAGCAGGAAATCAAAAGTTTCTCAATTCTGAGATCTGTCCAACTATAATATGCATCAAGGCACACAGAAAGAGAGTGAAAGTTGTTAGCAGAAAACTGCATTCAAAAATATTTCACAGTCAATTATTTAGTCAGTTAGAATCATATTCTTTCTAGTCAAATTGAGCCAAAACTTCTTATGAATTCTTTCCAAGAACAGCATTTTTTAAAATGAAATATCTTATAATGTATGGTACCTAGTGTTCAAATGTAGTTATTTACAGTATTTATTCATCAAATTTAATGTCACAAACAAGTAATTTGTTAAGTATATAATAAGACTTAAACATTGTGTGTGTATGTGTGTGTGTATATATACATACATGTGCATGCACATATGTATAGTATGTATGTGTGTATGTATGTATGTATGTATGTATGTATGTATGTACGTATGTATGTAAATGTTTCCCCTGCCAGTCTGACTCTAAGGAGTGGTGCTCATCTCTGTTTCTTAGCAGAGGAAACCAGCATTGTCTTAAGATCTTTCCATGGTCATGTGACCAGCACGACTATACACCAAAGTGCACATAACACACTGTTACAGTACCTTCCCACCAAAGTGGTACCTATTTATCTACTCATATCTGCATGCTTTTGAACTGCTAGATGGACAGGAGCTGGAGCAAGTTTTGGGAGCTCACCACATGGCACAGGTCTTGAACTTTGACTTTCAGCTTTCAAGCTGATAGTCTTTAACTGCTGAGCCATTATGCCACACACACACACACACACACACACACAATTGTTATTATTAGTTATTAATATTTTCATCCAAGAACTGAAGGAGGACTTTATGGCATTCCCTTCTCATTTTTCCCCAGAAATCCTATGAGACAGCTGGAGGACAGTCCAGGGCCAAGGGCCCAAGGGAGAATTTGGCTCCATTCCTATACTTTCCTAGACCAGCACATCCTCCAGTATGCCACTCTGACTCATCACACTGTCACACTGAAAGGCTTGCTGGAAGTGAAAGTAATAGATAATTCTGCATTCCAAAGATTTGACAAATTTATTTTCACTTCCTCTTTGTTAAGACATCAAGCAAGCAAACAAATAAACAAACCACATCAACAGGTTATTATCAAATGCTGACAGTGTAATCTGGGATGAACTAAGCCACAAAATAGGGGCTGTATGAGGTACATGGACTCCAGTTTGCCCATCCCTGTCTTAAGCTAAGGGATAAACAACATTATAAATAAGATAACAGTAAACAGCAAAATGTGGGTAAAAAAGCTTTTTGCCAAACTGAGAACAACACTGATTTCAGAAGATAATAAGGTAAAGTCTTCTACCAAATGTTCTTCCCAATTAGAGAGTTTTTCCCCCTGACTTTCGAAGGTGAAATACTTGAAATGATGTCTATTATTAGACCAGCTAGTCATTTAAAACATTTCCAGCTTTTAAAAGAAAATGTTCTTTGGCAAAGCTCTGTTAGTGTGAATAGGATTGCATCAAGGGGATGCTTTGAAGTGTGAAACTGGAAGCTGTCAATGAATTTTGTTTGCTGATGGATTCTTTGTGCCTGCCTAGGTTGGATTCCTGTGTGCACCTGCGGCAGCCTCAGAATTCACTGGATGGGGAAGAATTTTGCCAACATATATAAATATGCATGATACATAATACTACTTTCCTAAAATAGATGCCTAGAACACATAGTGTAAAAAAAAATAGCACTCTGAAAGAAATGATAATAGTAAAAGTTTTGTACTTTATTACTGCATATTATTGTAGTCGAGTGAATCAAGAAAAACAAATAACTGATCAAACATCTTATGTCCTTCAAAATATACTGCTCAAAAAAATAAAGGGAACATTTTGCCATGGAACTGAAGGGGTTTGCGTTCCCTTTATTTTTGTGAGCAGTATACTGTAAAGCCAGGTTATTTTTACCTACAGATCCCTTTTATCTGAGTCTGCATTGGATGCTTTCTTAAAATATCTCCAATTGTCTGGATTCATAAGACAGGATGTAACAAATCTGACTGGGTGGCTTCCAGTCAAACAGATGATTCAGCTATGTGAGGGAGGAGAGATTGGAATTAGAGAAAATTTTCCTGAAAACTTGTTTTAGGAGGCTGAGGAGGCATCAGGAATTCTGGGGACTGGGATGAATCTGAAGTTGGGATGGGCAAAATGTATTATCTGGTGCCATTGGACTTTTGGATGAGGATTGCTCTATCAAAATTTTGTCCTATTAGGTTTTGAGTACTCCATGTTGCAAAACTGAGATTGGGGTGGATGATTTTCCAGGAGACCTTGGCAGTGAATAGTTGCCTGGTCTCTGTGTTTGAAATTGGCTTAAGAACTAGCTATTGATACCAGTAGTGTGCTGACGTCTTCTTAAGGCTTGAGTTTAATTTCACCTCCCTTTTTTATGACTCTGTAATCCCTTAATTTGTGGTAGAGTTGGGGTGACTGGATGGAGCTTGAATTTAATTTCACCAAGCTAATGAAATTGATTAGTTTGATCTCTATGCCATGAGAAAAGGGTACAGAAATAGAGCAGGAGTTCAGGGCCACCATAGGAAATTTGGACTTGCCCCACATCATAATAGACTTAATCAGACTGCTGTATGCTTGATCTGATTTTTACCTTGGAGTATCAGATTCATGATCTGAAGTTGGAGATATTATCATCAGAGCTTTATCTTTATCATAGATCAATTTTTGATCATATGGAAGCTATTCTGCATTTCTGACCTCTGCAGGGTGATTTGACCAATTAGGATGGTCTGCCTAGTTATTTTATTGATCTGCTTGGTTTACAGGAGGCATTTAGGGAGTTGTCCATTAATCTGACAGACAGTTCCATCATGAATCTTTTTTGATTACTAGAGTTCAGAGTTGGATGAGAATGCTCTCAAGTAGTCTTTCTTTGAATGCCAATTCAAAAGTGCTGTTTGGTTTTCCAAGAAACTTGAAGCAGAAAAGATGCCAAGAACAAAAGTGGGGCAAAAGGAAGTGAATCATTGGCTCAATTGTAGATGATCTTGCAGACCAATACCTGGATCTTTCCAGTCTGGTTCCAGGGCTGACCATGATGTGAAAACTGCATTAGTTACTATTATGGATAGCCTAAAACCAGGTTTTGATGCAGCCTTTCTGGTTCCATTAAAGCTACCAGTGACCTTCACTATGGTACCATTCACCATGGTACTTTCTGAACTACTTGCAAAAGCTTGGAATCAGGAGGACTGTTTTACAGTGGTTTCACTTCCTAACTGGATGATTCCAATTGACAGTGATTGGAGGAAAAAAAATAAGGCCTTGACTATTTCAAAGGAAATTACAAAGGCTCGGTCCTCTTCCAAATATTATTTAACTTCTTCATGAAACTATTAGACAGATCATGATCCACCATTACAGGATAAGGTACATTTGGAGTCTTCAGTTGAACTGCATGCTGATAGACAAAAAATGATTCAACAGAGCAAGAGCTCTCCAGGATCTGCACATACTGTACTACCTCTGGTTTCCATGTACAATTCTAAGTCATCTAAGTACTTTCTTCCATTTTTCATTTTGTGGAAACCCCAAATCAGTGACTACTAAATAAATTCCACCAATGTCATTATTAAAGGTAAAAACTCTGTCTTGGCATTATCCAAATTGTTTAAAATGATAGTGATTTTATATCCTTTGTATGACTCCAATCTGTACTTATAAAGATATATTCACATTACAATCCATTCAATCTAAATTCTTAAGAAGGATACTCTATGCTTCTATCTGAGCAGCAAATATTTTTTAGAGTCAAACTGCCATGATAGAAGCAAGAATGAAGTAATGGCTGAAATATCTGGAAGATCCTTAACTGAGCTGATCTGGGCTGAGAAATATAAATACCTGATTATTTGGCTTATTGTGGACTTTCACCCTATTCTTTGTTTATTATGGAATAGAGAAGCTGCAATTTAGCCAGACCTAAAAGTAACAGAACCAAATCCTCATACTACTATTACATTGCTTTCACTGATACTCCTTATGTCACCCCCAAATACCTTGCCTCACATACCATAGAAGAGTGTTCACCCTGGTGAGATTTAACATCCTACCTTCAAAGGCAGTAAAGAAGAATGCAACAATATCTCATTTCAAGAACACCTTTGCACCTGTTTGCATGCAGAGGTTAAGATCATTGGACATGCCCTCCTGAGCTGCTCCTGTATCATACTTGGTGCTTAGAATTAATCTTCCCCCTTATCAGGAGATGCTTCCACTGGTTTCACTCTGAAATTGTGCTTTTTTTTTTTTTTTTACTGAGAACATGATCACTATAAATCTCATGAAATTATGCACCACTGTAAATTGCACTTAGAAAACAAAAGTTTTGACATGTCTTTAACTCCAACTCTAATAATTTGTTTTGATTGATGCCCATTACACCCATACCCATGTATACTATACAGGCACACACAGATACAAACATACAAACACATATACCTTTTTTTTCTCCCTTTTCCCTTCCCTTTAGTTTTTCTTCCACTGCCAACAGTTTTTATGTCATCTAATTCCCCTTCCCACATACACAAAGACATTTATTTTTTAACTGTCATTTAGGTATACAACTTTATAGCAAATAAATAATGAAATAACAAATGTTGAATGACTGTTGGTCTCTTCCTAAGTGTTCCATAGGATCTCTGGACTTGGAAAGAATCACTGGAAGTTGTTTGATTTAGAAATGTGGATATTTATGGTATTTTATAGCAATTCATATATGAATAGCTGACTACGTTATCTCAGTAAGAACTGATCAACAGAAAAGTGAACCAGTATTCTCAAATCGTTTTGTGCTTGGGGCACATTTTGAATTTGAGAGCATTTTAGGAAAATTTTCATAAAATGATAGACTTGAGAGCTTGCCTTCCACTAGACCACATTGGATGTGGCCATAACACATTACTTAACAGAAGATTATTCTTTGTAATCTCTGCCTTTTCCTAGAGAAGTGAAGAAAATAAATGAATGAATGAATGAATGAATGAATGAATGAATGAATGAATGAATGAATAAATAAACAACCACCAACTTTTTTCTTTGAATCTCTTTCAATGTAGCTGTGATCTAGACACATTCCTGGAATTAAACATAATGCTGGAAAGTGTGTTATATTAACTTCCATTTTAATTATTTTAAAATGATATATCAGCTTAACCAGAAAGTTGGTATACCAGCAAGAAGATAGCTGTGGACCCACTGCTACTTATGAACTTTTCTTTGCTTACCTTTGCCACTTCACCAACTTATTTTTATATTTTAATTAATTTCTTTGTTAATGTTGTTAACTGCAGTAACATGTCATACACTGTTTTGTCTATAAACAATCATTAAGTTTTGAATTGCAAAAATAAGTTCACTTTACTTAAGTCTCTTAACCTCACTGACTATAAATAGTACTTATGATCAAAGCAATAATAGTTTTTTACAGCCTTAAGGAGAAAAAATCTGTGTGGCAAATTGCCGATACATAAACCTGTAGCATTTTCTTTTTCAGCCTCTTTTCTCTTTTTCCTCTTCACATTAATAATAATAATAATAATAATAATAATAATAATAATAATAATAATAATAATAATAATAATAATAAAGTTGGAAGGGACCTTGAAGGTCATCTAGTCCATCCCCCTGCTCAGGCAGGAAACCCTATACCATTTTGGACAAATGGCTGTCCAGTCTCTTCTTAAAAACTTCCAGTGTTGGAGCATTCACTGCTTCTGGAGGCAGGTTGTTCCACTGGTTAATTGTTAATTATGAGTGAAAAATACTGAAGAAAAATAACAAGAGCATCATGCAATCTTTGCTATGAAAAAATTTCTTCTATGTACAATCACAAAGGACGGATATAGAGCAATGTCTTTGAATTGACTTTAATCTCATTGTCCACAGAGATTAGATATATGTCTTTGACCATAGAATAAATCCATATTTTATTGGAACCAAGAAGCAGCTTGGCCAACACATTAAGCAACATAAGCCACATCAGCTACAAATTCTGAGCACTTCCAAACACAAGGTAGATAGAACATTATGCAACTATATCACTTGTATGCAGAATATATAGCTTCTAGGAGTTCTGTAGATATTTATGATTCACAGGTAGGACAGTGGCATCTAAATTGTTTAGACTAAGGAAGCTAAATCCAATCAAAGTCAGCAAGGTCACTAAGTGAACTGAAACTCAAGATAAGCAAAATTGAGGCAAAACTCCTTAATACAGCCTGAAGAAAACATAACCTTGGATAGCTCCATATTCTACTGGTTAACTCTCAATTGCTAAAGTGGCAATCAAAGATATTATCTCTATATACAAGGTGCTAGAGCAGGGGCCTTCAAACGTGGCCCTTTTACGACTTGTGGACTTCAACTCCCAGAATTCCTCAGCCAGGCACTCTGGCTGAGGAATTCTGGGAGTTGAAGTCCACAACTCATAAAAGGGCCAAGTTTGAAGACCCCTGTGCTAGAGCATTTAAAATGCATATAGGCAACTTCCGGTTCCGGTTTACGGCGACAGAGGTCTTTCAAAGAGAGTTGTCTCTTCGCCGGCCGATTCTTCTTCGCCGGTAGACCCTGAAGAGGGTTGAAAGTCGCCCTGGAGGGGTGACCACCGATGAGGAGGCTTTTTGGTGACTGCGGGAGGGTAGCAGCTTCTCCTGCGGCTCCAGCTAACTCCTTAGGGCCGACGGAGCAAAGATCACCCAGTAAGATGGCCGATCATGCAGCTGCACCAGCCGAAAGTCACAAGAACATCTAAGCGTAAAAAACCACCGTGGATGATCCAGGTGAGACCTTTCCTTTTCCTCTCTTTACCCTATTTTTTTTCCTGTAAAAAGCCTTTCTGGAATTATTTCTCTGCCTTGAGAGAGTGGTGTTTGTTTGCGTGGGAAGAAAAGTGTTGAATAAAAGGACAGAATAACTAACTTTAATGACTATATTTTACTTGTATCTACTCTGGGGTCCTGAAAAAACCCTTTTATAGAGCTCTACTACCTGATCTGGTTTATATCTGGAGAATATTTCTTTTTCTATTTTTTTTTCTAAAAAGGAAAAAAAAATCATTTTATTGGTGTCTCGAAAAAGATTCTATAACCCATTGAGAACATCTTGTGGTGAAATTTAATATTGCAATTGCCTGCTTCTGTTTGAAGTTGAGGTTGGCTTTGACCTTCAAACTATTATAAAAGGGAAAAGATAAAGAAGTTGATGCAGCTATTAGAAACTGTGGGGGTGGACATTGGTTAACTGTTATTAAATATAGCCTCCACTAAAAGATAAAAGGACTGCTTCTAACTACCATCGAAATGGAGAAACCCTATTTACAACTAAACTGTAAACTTATATTGGAAAAAAATCATGAAGCCACTGAGCAAGTATGCGCTAAAATAAAAGAGATTACAGAATTAAGAGTCAGAAACCCTACTTCAAACTTCCAAACTGACTTCCAGACTTCAACTGACTATCCTATAGGCCAAAATATACCAGAAGAGGAATCAACCAACACCAAAGAGGAATTTATATCACCTCTTATGCAACCTATTGAGATTTTTGAAGATCAAAAGGTAACCTTAATTAAACTACATACAACTCCAAAAACAACAGGAATTGATGTACAAACATGATTTACTGAGAACTATGACAACTCTGATAACCAACTACTAACTATAAAACTGGACACAACTGAATGTCTTACTCAGCTGAACCAAACATTGAGACTTCAATTTTTAAAGCAACAAGGGTCTAACCACAATGGAGTCAGGCTCCCAAAACAGAGAATGGGACGTCTTCCCTTGACCCAAATGATATCATAAGGAATAAAGGGAGATCTATTTGTTGAAATAGAGGCTCTGTTATGGAAACCTGCTTGGCACAAAAAGAAAGCCAGAATAAGACTGAAAAAAGAGACCTAAAATTAAATATAATGGGTTAAAAAGGCCTTATAGAGATACGGATTGATTTAAGGTTTAAGATTTAGACTTAGAAGCAAGAGGAAAACTTGTGATTAGTAGAATATATATGTGAAATAGAGTAAGAATGTATCTTTTGAAATAACATGTTTATTTTATGTATGAAAATTACCTTGTAATGGAATGAGAATAAGAAAATGGAAGAGGCTTTAGAGATTTGGACTGATTTAACAATTAACTGAGTATGTGAAGTTAGCAAGATGATATTTTGTGTAACAATATGTGTGTTTTAGATATGATAACTATTCAGACGAGATTTAAATCTTATTTAATAGACTGAAATGATTTTTGTTATTGTTTTGTTTTGTTATAGAAATAGATTGACTGATAAATTATATATACAAAATAGAGTAGAGTAATATTTTTTATCTTAACTAAGATAACTATTCTGTAGTGAAAGAAGAAATAAAAGAGATTTGTGATAAAATCAATGACTTATTAGATTAAGAATTAGAATATACCTGGAAATATTAGAATGTTATTGTTGGAATATTATGTGTATTTTAGAAGGGGTACCCGAAGTGCTAATAATATGTTTATTCAAGATTAAATTGGATCATGGTAATTGTAAATCAGTAAGGCTTAAAAACAGGATTTGGATCTACATAGATGTAATGTAGAAATGGATTACCCTAAATATGTTATACTATTTGAGGAAAACAGAGAGGGAATATTTAATGCATTAATTTGAGTTATATATATATGACTTTGTTTTTGGATGATTGATTACCCCATCACCACGGTGTTTCTTGAGCACTTTGATGTAAAAGTTAAAAAAAACAATAAAACTTGTTTATAAAATGCATATAGGCTAGCAATATGCTGATTTGGTATTTTCTTAATTTTCTGAGGCTGAAGATATTTTAGTATAACTCATTCTCTAATCCAAGATAGAGGGTTTGACTATTGATATAATTTCCTCATCACAGTAACTGTACTTCATATGTCACTGAAAATGGCAGAACACCTATGATCTTTAGTTGGATTCCAAAAGGGTAAGTTTAGTCAGAAAATCTTCATGTGTTTGACCTAGCTAATACTTGGCAGAGAGATCATCAATATAGTCCACATCTGGGAAATCTAAAATGGTTCTCAGAAGAAGGCAATGGCAAACCACTTTCACACTATTGACAAGAAAATAAGATGTAGGACACAAACTTGACTTGAGGAATCTTTACTTTTTTATTTGAATATATATCACTATGGTAATGAAAGCTATTCATAATATCTTGCCCTTCCAAAAATTAGTCTCCAGAAATTTCAGCTCATCTGAAGGAAGACTTGACCTTTAGGTTTCAGATGATCTGTTCTCTTATGAAAGTGCCCAGGTAATAAAAATTTACACCATAAAACAACACACCATTTCTCAGTCAGAGGTCCCCAACCTTTTGGCACCAGGGACTGGTTCCGTGGAGAAAGGTTTTTCCGCGGACCGGAGAGTGGGTAGTTTTGTGTGCTGCCTGCATCCCATGGGTGGGGCTTTGCTTGTTTGTGTGGACCGGTTGCTGGCATGCTGCAGCCCAGTATCAGTCCACGGACCAGGGGTTGGGGCCCCTGATATAAGAAACATCTTTGTTGGTAGCTGTTCCCAAGTTGTTTCCCATGTTATTCTTGGTCAGTAGATGCCAAGTTAATTTCTTGTCTATTTTTCTTTCACTTGCCACATTTTTTGTTTGGGCAGACCTTTTAGGACTATGTTGGTTTTCATTGCTGAATTTGAAAAGATACCAATTGCTTTAGTCATTTTGATGATTGTATTTCTCATTATGGATTTAATTGTGTTTTATCTTATTGATTTTGATTGATTAGTCACCCTAAGTCCTATTCCTTAGAGGAAAGGCACACATTATATTGTAAATGCTATATATATATAATAATCATGAAACATATCCCTAATCTTACCGGTTGCTGGTATAAGTCACAATGTATAGGTTACAACTTTTAATTTATTATTATTGGAAACTTTGGTCATGTGGATTCATCTGGTACTCAGGTTAATGCATTTACTACATTAAGTGCTTACTTAGTATTAAATAGCATTCATTTAATGCATACTTTCTACTTCTGCACATTTTAAAAATAAAATATTGCTTGTACAGCATTTCTAAAATGCCAAAGTGCATGCTTGCATATGGGCACTCACAAACACATGGGCATATGAATAATAACATTAAAATACTATTGATTGATTCTAGAGATAAAGTCTTTAAACCTGACATTTAGAGCATTCAGAATGGTAACTGCACACTCATATTGAAGTTTCAAAAGTCAATATTTAGAATATTCAGAATTTGCTTACCAGCCAGAAAATCTATCCTTTAATATGTTATAATACAGATCTGTAAGCACATGTTTGCTTATTTTTTTAATGTAATACTATCAGACATATTTTGGGGGGAAAATGCCTACTTTTGATCATTGAGGCCTGGGAACAATAAGCTTCTTCAGCTAATTTCATAACAAGATTGTTTACAATATAAAAAGGGCAGGAAAAAATAGAACAACATGAAATGGGAACATTGAGCAAGTCCGCTATATGTATGTGTATGTATGTATGTATGTATTATTGGTTTGTTTGTTTGTTTATTTAAAATTGTTATGCTATCCATCTCCCTATAAGGTGATCCTAGATAGCTTACAAGCAAATAAAATAAATAAATAAAAAATAAATAAGTATTAAAACATTAAAACTACACAGATTATGATTATAAAATTATACTGAAACCAGGACCAAGAGACAGATGGAACTGGGGATGGATGGGATGGGGATGAGGCCTTCTTACCCTGTCAGCCACCTCCAGAGGTGAGCACCCCCCTCGGGGCCCCAGGCCAAGTGGCAAGCCAGTTTTGATATCCTTCTGAATGCCAAAAAGATGGGAGCTGTTCTCATCTCCAGTAACACAATATTCCATAGGGATGGAGCCACAGTGGAAAAGGCCCTTCTCCTTGAACCTGCCTGCTGGAATTCCTTATCAGACGTGATCTGAAACAGCTTTCTTCCACTGACATGACAGGGGCAGGTTAGTCCCATTGGGGAGAGACACTTGCTATGATTTCACTTTCTGAAGAACATTTTTATGCAGGAAAAGATTTATTTGTGTTTTTTAAAACAGATACAATTCCATGTTTTTGAGAAGGACTTTTTATGGCTCTTTTTATGTTGCCATGTTCTGATCATGATTTTGATCATTTTGACTAGTTATTAGATATTTTTACTTACTTTGATTTTTTTATATATACATAAAGACTGTCAGAGTTTTGCAAAATGACAGAAGTGTGAATAGATAATATAATAATAGACGTATAAAGGAAAAGTGATAGAATAAGCAGGAACATGGTTCTTTTTGGAATGAAAAGAAGTTTTGTCCTTTCTCCATCGCCTTGCAGATTTAATACACTTCTTGATTTCTTCTGGTCAATTAAACCAGCACAGAAAGCTCAGGTGTGAGACGTAAAAGAAAGCAAATATCATCCTACATCCATATTTCTTACAATATATATTTTGTACACAAAGAATTTGGTGACCCAGCTATACCCTCATCATTTTATGATATTACTTTATCTCAAGATCTAACAAAGCAGCTTTAGCATTTACTAGATGCTCACTTGCAGAACATATGATGGTGCAGAACATTTTACTAAAAATATAAGGTGCAGACATAAAATTCCACTAGTTTGCTGTCATCTTCATTAAAATGTATACAAGAAGAAGGGCAAATATCATTTTAAGCAAGGGTAAAATAAAAAATGATTGACTGTCTATATCTCTCCAGTATCACAAATATGAATAAAAAAAATAGTTGATACCTACTCGTCAGCAAGGCAAGACATTACCAAGCCAGCATAAAAGCCCTACTACTGTGATATTTAAACAAACTCTACTCCTATTCCCCACAGGTAGTGAATTTCAGGGGCTGAATTTATATCATCTTGAAAGTCAGAGTCCTAAATTAAACAATCTTTTTAACAAGATTAAAAATTCAGAATGGTTACAAATTAGGGAAAAATGAAATCAAAGATAGAAGCTTTTCCACCAAGCCTGCTTCCCATCTGGATTCATAATTATCCGCCAAATTTAACTGGGTTAACCAGCAAGAGCAGACATTGATTCAACCAAAAGGGATACCATATACTTTTATATACTGAAACTAAAACCTCAGTTAAAGTAAGTTATATATGAGACCTGTTATCTTCATTACAACATCTTCTAATTGGATTCTAATGCCCTCTGTTATATTGAAATAATATTTAAGAATCAGCAAAATGTCTGGGGGCAATACAATATTAAATATATACTTTCCATAAGGTCATAGCTTGGAAAATAGCCATTAAACATTTATGGAGTTCAACATGCTATTTTTATAATTATATTTATTTGATGCTTATATTCCATTTATATTTTGGCAAAAGTTATAACTTTCAGTTGGCCTAAAGGTGCTTTTTTCAAAAGGCAGCTGGACTTTTTTGGATTGTTTCTTCTAAAATGTTTTGCTTCTCATCCCAAAAGCTTCAGTTCTGAAAAGCAAATTTTTTTCAGAGAAAAAATGAAGAAAGTCCAGTTATCTTTTGGAAAAGCACCTTTGGGAGAACTTTGACCTGGATGATTTAGAATCTCTACAGACAACTTTCAGTTGTGTTAGTTCCTGATCAGTAGTCCTTTCTGACAGTAATATTAAGTACCCATGGAGTTTTTTTAATACAGTAGATATTATAAAAGTACTAATACATCACCTATATACTGTACAAAAGTGTGGGAATAAATTTGACCAAATTTTGCAGATAAAAATCGAAGCTGGTAAGGAATTAATATAAAAATTAAATACAATGCAGCCAAAATACACCTTTGTTTCACTTCTTACTTTGTGAGGATTACTTCTAACTTTTATAGAAATACTTTAATATAGCCTCTGAATAAACAACAGTAATCATCTACCTATGAAGAATATGTCAATATCTTCCATAGTTTGTCCCAAGGGATCATTTCAAAAGCTGATTTAAAGTCAACAAAGGTTTCACACAAGTCTCAGAAGTATATATTTTTTTCAATTACACACTAAATCATCTTTGCCTGTCTTATTAAAATGTGTTTATGCGTGTATTTGTATGTTCTTTTACTTAAATCAATTGAGAAGTTTCCAATATATATGCCTAACATAAAATTTGCTAATTACACTTATCAGGCTAATTCATTAGTATTAGTATGATCTGCTTTCTTTCCCTTTTTGCAGTTTGAAATTGATTTTTGATTGATTATGTATCATCAAGTTATTTTTGATCCTAACAGCCACATATAGAAAAATTTTCTCCATGACAGTCTATCTTTCAGATCTGCCAATGGTCCACCATTGCCATTATAACTCAGTCCATCTGCCTTGCTGCTGGTTGCCCTCTTCTTCTCTTTCTTCCCACCTTTCCCAACATTAGCACTGTCTTCAGAGAGCTAAGTCTTCCTATGATGTGCCCAAAATAGATTGAAATTATGAATATAATAGTCCCTTAAAATATTAGTAGTTCAATCAATACAACTATAGAAAACTCAAGGACTGAGATCAATCAAGAGCCATTAGCTTTTATCAGTTTTTCTATCACTTTCCTATTTTCCGCTATGTTGCTAATTTCATGAAATCACAGGCTGTGCAGGCCATTAATTTACAGAGACTGGATTAAGATCCAGTTATAATGAGTCTAATATCTGCTGCAAAAATGGAGTTAATATGCATTAGCAGATTCATCTTGGATTACTACAAGCAAGCTTCAATTAGCACCAAAAACCTTCAGGCCATAACTAGGTATTGAAATGTTGACTGATCTCCTAGTGGGCATTCTTTTTTTCCCTATACTTAATACAAATCTCTCTCTCTCTGTTTCTCTAGGGCAGTGGTGGCGAACCTATGGCATGCGTGCCAGAGGTGGCACTCAGAGCCCTTTCTGTGGGCACATGCGCCATGCCCAGGAGATGGCAACTGTCCCTCTTCAACCAGCCGCCCGCTAACTTGCCGAGGTCCCACATGGCTGGATGCATCCCAGCACCCATGCACTCACTGGCCTCTATGTGTAGGGGCTGATGGTGTCAGGCAGCAGCCGCCCCAGCCCCTGCCTCGCCTTGCCCTGCGACAATGGCACCCCTGCCCTGCCTCGCCTCACCCCGCAGAACCAGCCTCCTGCCCACCGCCCCACCTGCCAGAGACCCCCTGGATCTCCCCCAACCCTGCCCGGCCCCCACAGGCGCCCCTCCCCATGAGCAACATCGAGGTGATCACGTCCACCTTGGCCACACCCACCCAATCTGCTATGACCACAGCCACACCCACCCAGTGGGCCACGCCCACCTGGCACACTGCAATAAATAAGTGGGTTTTGGGTTGCAGTTTGAGCACTCGGTCTCTAAAAGGTTCGCCATCACTGCTCTAGGGTCTATTTTCTGTAACTGTATATATGCTGGATAAATGTTCTTTGTTATGAATGTATGCCATCACACTTATGAAAGTAATAGTTTGTTGACTTTGCAAGATTGCAAATATCTTCCTTTTTAAGAAACAGCAACATTTTGAACTTTATAGGTTGCTTAATTTTGATGAATTCTGCATAGGTCAGACAAAGTAGATACAAATACATCCACCAAATGTTAGCTGTGAGAAAATTTTAAAGCAAGGTCCATTTACTGGCATCCATGGGATGCAGTCAGCACAAAAAACCATACCCCCTCTGGTCCATGGAAAAACCTCTCCCCATGTAACCAGTCCCTGGTGCCCAAAAGGTTGGGGACCTCTGATCCAAGAGTTGGTTTGCACTTAGAACCAGAGGGAAATGAAAGCGAGAGAGACCTCAAAGAGTGTACCAAAGGAGCCCGTTACCAAAACAATATGCGGATTGTGCAGGTCCTTACAGTAACAGTCTGCCAAGGTCCATCAAATTAGGATCAAATGAGATCTTCCTACTTGGAATATCAAGTGCACCCTATTCTATCTTTCCTTATGTTCCATTGCTGCCTGACAACTTTAAAAGGGAGAGAACAGTCACAGAAGATTGGTTTGTGGATTAGAAAGGCTGGTTTTGTGGGATGGAAGAAAATTTATTCTTTTCTAATTCAGTTCTGTTCAGCATCATTGAAAAATTGATAAACTTTATATCATCCCATATTAGGATCCATGTTTAGGAGGCTCAAGTTTGCATCGTATTCAAGTGAGCTTTAGCTTTGTATCAAGGTGGAATCATGAAGAAATATTGGGATTCATGACAGAATCAATGAATGAACACAAACAGAGAGAATCTCTCACTTCTTTTTCATCAGATCTTCTATAAGCAAATGAAACTATAAGAGATTCCACTTATTTCTTTGACCTTCCAATTAAGACAGTTACACTTTTGAAGTATTTGACTCTTTGCCAGAAAGTAATTAAATACCAAGTAGATGAACAGAGATTTCTGCCAGATTTCTCTCTGTGAGGGAGGAAAATGACTTGACTTCCTTTCAGAGCTCTCTAGCTGAATAAAAGCAATAAAGTACACAAGGCTTTAAATTGCTTGATTCTTATTATCTCCTTTTCACTGTCTGCTTTTATTTTTCCCCACCAAGAGTATCATCCCTGAAGTATTGTTTTGTGAACATTTCTGAACACAGACCAGTGCATTTTATAGGCCTGGCCTATTCAAATCAAATTGGTAAATAATGGGCTATGGGGATTACACTACCAGATGGTTTTGGCTCAGCATATTATGAGAACCCAGTCATGGTTCTTTGCAAGTAATAGTTTTGGCTTAGTGTAATTTGCCATTGCAGTTACTGATAGATTTAGAAACTATGGCTATATTAAACCAGGATTTACTGCAATTTATGAGCCATTCTGGGACTCTTCCTCCTGCTAAACACTGACAATGGGCATTGTATCATATTTAAATGGAAGATAATAATGCATAATGCAGTTTAGTTAATCATGGTAGATAATCAGAATTAATACCTACTTCCTGTCCCACAGTTTTCAGTGACTGATATGCTCTAGTATTGAGGTCAGAATCAAACTTTAATTTAAGCTTTCTAAAAAGTAAATGAAGAAGAGTCCACCACTTTCTGTATTTCTAGACATACTTAGGTCCAGAGGTTTGATTGTCATGAAAAGATATAAAGAAGATGTTAAGAATTACTACCCTTGATATGTTGATGACTTATAATTGCAAGCGTCCCATCCTGCTGGTTATTCTGGAATTGCACTTTCAAAATATCTTGTCAGCTTGTATTAATGTTAGCTAAAGAAGTGTCATTTCACTTGAATAAACAATATGTATATATCAGTGTCAGGAATTTTATATTAGAAAATGGACCTGACTAATATAAGGCTCCTGCTCCTGATGTCATTTTCTTAGGTCATGGAACACATATGACAGATCTTTATATATATCCTTGGGAAGGATTCCATGGATGAGAATCCTCAAGGGGAAAAACAATTCAAGAACCTTGAGAAATTTTGAAAAGTGAGATTATAAAAGCCCAGTCTAGCAAATACCAACGAAGAAGAAAAATAACAGGTCTAAAAAAAAACAGCATGGATGCATAAAGAACTCTCTGATAAATTGAAAGATAAAAAGGAAAGTATAAAAAGTGGAAAGAGGGGCACATAGCTAAGGCAGAATATCAGCAAATAGCCCGAGCCTGCAAAGAGGAAGTGAGGAAAGCAAAGGCTCAAAATTAACTAAGGCTTGCGACAAAAGTAAAAAATAACAAAAAAAGCTTCTTTCAACATGTAAGAAAACAAGAAAAAAGTTAAGGAAATGATTGGTCCATTAGAGGGAGAAAGTGGCAAGAAGATGACAAGCAACAGGGAAAAAGCAGAACTACTTAACTTGTTTTTTGCATCTGTCTTTACACAAAGGGAAAAAACAGTCCAACTTATCAAAAACAGTACCATAAAAAACAGATTAGAAACACAAGTTAAGATTGGCAAGAAAATGGTAAGTGAGCACCTGTCCACCCTAGACAAGATCAAATCACCTGGACCAGATGGATTACACCCTAAGGTTTTGAAGGAACTGGCAGATGTAATCTCAGAACCACTGAACTATATATTTCAAAGATCCTGGAGTATTGGGGAACTACCAGAGGATTGGAAAAGAGCTGATGTAGTTCTCATCTTCAAAAAAGGAAACAAAATGGATCCAGGAAACTACAGACCTATCAGCTTAACTTCAATACCTGGGAGGATTCTGGAAAAGATAATCAAACAATGAATCAGCGAACACCTAGAGGCAAACAAAGTCATTACCAAAAGCCAACATGGGTTTGTCAAAAACAAATCATGCCAGACAAATCTTATTGCATTCTTTGACCAGGTGACAAAATTGGTGGACCAGAGGAATGCTGTGGATATAATTTACTTGGACTTCAGTAAGGCATTTGATAAAGTAGACCACAACCTACTACTTGATAAGATAGAAAAATGTGGATTAGACAGCATCACCACCAGATGGATTCGTAGCTGACTGACCAGCCATACTCAGCATCTGGTCCTCAATGGAACTGCTTCTACATGGACGGAAGTGTGTAATGGGGTGCCTCAGGGCTCTGTTCTGGTCCCAGTGCATTTCAACAACTACATCAATGATTTGGATGAGAGAATAGATGGAGAACTCATCAAATTTGCAGATGGCACCAAGCTGGGAGGAATAGCCAACACTCCAGAAGATAGGCTTAAGATACAGGAGAATCTTGACAGACTTGAACATTGGATGTTATCTAACAAAATGAAATTCAGTGGTGAAAAAGTAAGGTTCTATATTTAGGCAAGAAAAACCAAATGCACAGGTATAGTATAGGTGGTACCTTGCTCAGCAGTAGTAACTGTGAGAGGGATCTTGGAGTCCTAGTGGACAATCACTTAAATATGAGCCAGCAGTGTGCTGCCAAAAAAGCCAACACAATGCTATGCTGCATTAATAGAGGGATAGAATCAAGATCACGTGAAGTGTTAATACCACTTTATAACATCTTGGTAAGGCCACACTTTGAATACTGCATCCAGTTTTGGTCACCACAATGTAAAAAAGAGACTCTAGAAAGAGTACAGAGAAGAGCAACAAAGATGATTAGGGGACTAGAGGCTAAAACATATAAGGAATGGTTGCTGAAATTGGGTATGTCTAGTTTAATGAAGAGAAGGATGAGGGGTGACACGATAGCAGTGTTCCAATATCTCAGGGGTTGCCACAAAGAAGATGGAGTCAAGGTATTCTGCAAAGCACCTGAAGGCAGGACAAGAAGCATCGGGTGGAAACTAATCAAGGAGAGAAACAACCGAGAACTAAGGGGAAATTTTCTGACAATTAAAACAATTAATCAGTGGAACAATCTGCCTCCAGAAGTTGTGAATGTTCCAAAACTGGAAGTTTTTAAGAAGAGACTGGATAGCCTCTAGGGGGTTGGACTAGAAGACCTCCAAGGCCCCTTCCAACTTATTATTATTATTATTATTATTATTATTATTATTATTAATAATAATAATAATAATAATAATAATAATAATAATAATAACCATCATCTCTGTAGTAGTTTTTCAAAGTGTAAATGGGAAAATTTACATTCATCTATTGAGGCTAATGGGCTAACAAATGTATTTTTCAGCCATCATCCTCTTTCACCTTTATTATAAAAGCAACTTTTATATTTGATGTTAAGAACACTATCTGCAATTTTTCCTCTCACACTGCATATTATCGAAGACAAATCACTCTGAAGGCCACAAGGCTGACAGAATGATGGTAAAAAGTGATATGTAAGCCTTCATAATCTGTCAACATACAGTTTATAAACAGGAGCATTTCTATGCCACGTGCTTCAGGCTCTGAAATAAATAGCAACCTAAACTACTTCTAAAATTGTACCATTGCCTATAACATTTACTGCATGAGCTATATATCTGGCAAACAGGATGATTTAGAACAAAACAAACTAGAAGAAGATACTATCTTTTCTCCCTGCATTTAGACAGCATTTCCATTAATTCTTGTCTTTGAAACTGCCTCTATATAATTATGCATTTCAATTTTTCACTTTGTTTTTACAGCCAGTTTCATATGCATGCATTTACATAGTACATGGTAAACAAATATTTTCAGCTCCCATAAAGAATCTGAAGCAGAACGAAATGTGAGGAAATGTAGTTATCTGTACATCTTGCCTGCAAGTTAATTTCCATTTGAGTTTATACAGCACTAAATCAATGTTTCTCATTGTGCTTTATTACATTAGGAATGAAATAAAGTATTTACAATATATATGCACATGTATACTGTTTGTATATGGGTGCTCACACACACATATATGCCCACACTTCCATTGCTTTCCAGCCTTAATGAAAAATAATAACTTTGAGACATAAAACTATCTCAGGTTTTATTATAAATCAGATAATTGTTTTGACTTATATGAGTTTCTCTGCTGCTAGACAGCCCAGAATCACTGGGTGTCATGTCTGCCATCTCCAGCTAATGTGCTTCGTTGGCATCCTACCATAAATTGCAGCAGAGGGGGAAAGGAATTTGGGGTGGTAACATGTGGGCCTGTGAATGAGAAAAAAATGGCAGGAGGAGATACACATTGGCAAGAATCAGAGGTGCCAAATCAGAATAAACCAGCCTCCAAGGATACCTGGCCTGGGAACCAAATGTGAAACTGCATTTAGAGGTGCCAAGCTTTGAGCCATTCCCAAAACACCATGAAGGCATTTTATTGGACACTGATGGATTAGTCAATGGGGAAAGGCCAGGGAAAGCAGTAGAGGGGAATTGTAACCTTTATGTGGGAATCTTCAGATCCAGCTTTACTTTTGCTGCAACCATTTAGCTTTAGTAAAAGAACTTATCACTTCAACCAAATGGAGTCTAGAGTCTGACTTTGAGAATTTAGGCAGCATAAAATGTAAACATTATTATGGTTGGTCACATAATCAGTCAGATGTTTATCCACCTATCAAGTCCTTCCTAAATTTTAAAGTTGTGGACACTACTGTAATTCTTTCGAACTCTTGTTCTGGATGCCTTTGCCAAAAGCGTGATAATCAATTGCATTAGATCTTTCAGTTGTTGTTATTATTATTGTTAATGCCACCAAGTTTCAGTAGCTAGCATAAAGATACAAGAAATCCTTGTGTAGTGCCACCCCCAAAGGGACCACTAAAGTCCGGGCCTTCCTGGCTTCCTCTTCAGCTGGCTGCCGACCCAAGGGGTCTCTCACATTGGCACCTCTGCCTGACAGGGCACGTAGCATGGTGATGTTCAGTCACGGTTGGCAGGGCGGTGATGGTCGATCTCTTTTGACAGTAACTCACATGGGATGATGATAGTTGATCTCAGGCAATAAGACTTACAGGAGACGATGGTAGTCAAGTCCTGGTAGCAGCAGCTGGCGTACAACAGTAGTAGTCGGTCCCTAGTAACAGCAACCTGCTTAGGATGATGTTAGCAAGTCTCTGATAGTAGCAACTTGCCTATGACAATGTTAGTCAGTGTCTAGTAACAGCGACTTGCCTAGGGCGATGGCAGTCAGTCTCTGGTGACGGCAACTTGCCTAAGACGATGGTAATCAGTCCTTCTCTGGAGCTCACAGGGGCCCTCCTTTATCCACTCTCCTCGTCTCTCTCTGCCCTCACTATATGTAATCCCCCCCTTCCCTTCCTTATCCCCTTTTTGCCTCCTCCAGCGGATCCTATAAAAACCCCTTTACTTCCCACTAAAAGACATAGCCTCAACCTGGTCAAAATCTTTCCTGGCTCTCCCTTCACCCAGCTGACTCCAACAAGGGAGAAAAAATAAAACTCCCTAACCTACCCTCTCTCCCTCTCTTCGTCTGGCCTTCTTACGCTCTCTCTCTCTCTCTTTGCTCAGCTAACTCTCGATGGCAGGCTCCATTAAGCTAAGCTCTCTCCCTTTTCCTCAGCTGGCTCCGCCTGATCTCCTGCCAAAAACCTCCATCCGGTCTCTTTCTTTCCCCCCTCCCATTGGCTTCCTCTTCCCTTTTCTTCCCTTCTCAGAGCCCCGCTCCGCTGCCAGACCCACAGCAGCTGCCAGAGCTCCTCATTTCCCTGCTGGATCGGCAGGGCTCCCGCAAAACCTCTCAGCCGGCCCCATTCTCACCCCAGCTCCGCTACACTTGATTTACAACCATTCATTTAGTGACTGTTCAAAGTTACAATGCTGCTGAAAGAAGTAAGTTACAACTGGTTTATACACGTATGACCATTGTAGCATGCCTATGGTCATATCATCAAAATTTGGATACTTAGCAACTGGCCTATATTTATGACAGTTGCAGCATCCCAAATGGTTGCCATTTGTGACATTTCCCAGGGGTCTTCTGGTAAACAAAGTAAATTGGGGATGCCAGATTAGTTTAATGACTATGTGATTTGCTTAAGGACTGTATGATTCATTTAACAACTGCAGCAAAAAATATAGCAAAATTGGGTATGACTCACTTAACGACTACTTCACTCAGCAACAGAAGTTCCAATTCCAGTTGGGGTCATAAATTGAGAACTACCTATAAATACAAGAGGATTAAAAAACATGCATTGCTTTTTCCTATTCTGCCTTTGGTCTGCTCAAAATCACTCCAGTGTGCTGTTTTCCTATTAATAAAGAGAATCTCTTTTTCTAATCTAGGTTTGTGGGGAAGAAAACGTACTCTTCTTGCATTTTTACTTCCTGGAATTGCAAACATGAAGACCTCATTTTATACCAGCGCCCAGGTGGTGCATTGGTTAGAATACAGTATTGCAGTCTAACTCTGCCCATAGCCAAGAGTTCGATCCTGATGGGGTCAACATTGACTCAGCCTTCTCTCCGCCTGAGGACAGTAAAATGAGGACCCAGATTGTTGGAGGCAATATGCTGAAAGTGCTGTAAAGCACTATGGGGTGGTATATAAGTCTAAGTTCTATTGCTATTACATGTTAAGCAAGCATTTCCTGGAAATTGTTGGGTAAAGATGAGATAACCTGGCTCATGCTTTAGAGTCTAGAGAGTTAACATTGTGGTCCCATATCTAGAGCCTTTATGATGGGAAAGGCTGTTAAAAGCTTGAGGAAAATATTGTATTCTAGGCCAAAAAATGAGCTGTAGGAGGAGAACTGATACTGGAAACTAAAAGAGAGGGTTGGCTGACATTTTTATAATTTTCACATATTTCCTTCTGTAAGATTATTGTGGGTTATTTTCAGATCCCTACTTGAATACCGGGATTAAAGGTAAAGCTTTAAAAAAAAATGGAAGAAATATAAAGTGAACTTATTTGACCAAAGTTAAAATATATGTGTTGTGATTACTGGTAACAATTAACAGCCTTTCTTTTTTACCAGGATTGAATGATGAGGCTTTTTTTTTTGCTTTATTTCTTAAACAAAGTGATATGTTGAAATGCAAAGTGGATTTACTTGACTAAGGTGAAAATATATAGGTAGTCCTTGAGATATTACTGTAATAGAGGCTGCCCATTATGATTGCATGTCATGATGGCTGTTAAGTGAGACCACCTTGTTTAATGATACTGATCTCTTGCTAGATGAATGTGTGGGATGCCTCATGGGTGGGAGAGGCCATTGGCGGACTAGCAGAGGCCCATGCCTGCCTTCCCTGAACCTCCCAAAGCTTCGCCTCACCCCCGAGTTATCCCATTCTGTACTTCCTGCCCCTTTGATCTCAGCAGGTCTTTCCTCCCTCTAACCAGGTTCCTTTCCAGTGTTTCTCAACCTTGGCAACTTTACGATGTGTGGACTTCAACTCCCAGAATTCTCCAGCTAGTAACGCTAGCTGGAGAATTCTGGGAGTTGAAGTCCACACATCGTAAAGTTGCCAAGGTTGAGAAACACTGCTAGGCCTTTCCCCCTTACACCAGGTCTTCATAAGCCTTTTGCCATTTTGAGCATGGCCATAATGGTGTTTGTTTTGGGGGGTCATGTTAAAATGGCAAAGGGCAAATGACTGCTGGTGCTGCAGTGGCCGTAACTTTGAAATGGGGTTATAAGGACTCTCTGTATGTGCTACTATTTCTGGTACATCTTAATACATTTTTGCTGATTGGGACTGAATGATGAATTGTTATAATTTGATTATCGATAAGGGACAAAACATAAGAGTATTTCTCTAATATTCCAACATTTTACTGCAATATTAGACAAAGCATTGGTACTGAAATTGTATATATTTGTCTGGAGAGAGGGGAGAAGTCACCATACATACAAACACACACACAAACATACATACAAACATACACACACACACACACACACACATGTTCTTATTTTTTAATTTTCTTTTTTATCTCTTTCCACGTCACTTTCTCGTCTAGTTTACTTTTTATATTTTTCTTATATTATATTTGTTTTTTATCTTTGTATTCATAAATTTTAATACTTTTTCTTAAAAAAAATAATGCTGTATATGACTTGGCTTCTCTAAGGCTTGCCTTTTCCATTTCATCTATTCCATGCAAGGTAGAGAAACTGTCCCCAACCTAAGACAGGTTAGATCAGGGAGGGCCCAAGAGCTGCGGTTCTCAACCACGCCCCCTCCCCTTGGTGACATAGCTTCTCCTCTCCCCAGGCTAGATGGGTACATATGTTAATATTATTCTGCAAAGCAATGAAGACTGAATTATTCCACAGGGTCTTTGGGACAGAAGGCTACCTACACCATGATGACTAACAACATAGATAACCATCATCATAATTTTGACATAGTTCTCTGTGTACTGAATTATTTTGTTTTATAGATGAATGCAGCTTTATTTATTTGATTATTGTGTAGTTATTGCTTTATTCTACAGTTATAAATGATTCAGAGATGTAAGTTTCAGAAGTATAGAAAACCAATCATCTTTTTTTTTAAAAAAATCATAGGATATTTGCAGTGTTAGAGTTATAGCATATTATTCTTGAACTGCATTAATCAGGTTTAAATTGCAGTCATACTTCAAATAGTATGTGATCTGAGAAATCCTGATTTTCTTTTCTTTGACTAACAGCTGTTCTGTATGTATGTAAGTATGTATGTATGCATGATTTGTGATGGCAGAAATATAATTCAAATTTGGTAGAGCAGCAGTGGACTAAATTAAAGTTCTTCCAGGTCAGATTCAGCTCTTAGATTTGCCAGTTGTTCATCTCTGCTTGATTTAATATCAAATGTAAATATTTTATAACTCTAGCTTTTTTTATTAAAGTGGCTTTCATCACTAAAAATATATGGGAATTTGTAGCAGGAATAGGGGTGGGAGAAGATAATATGGCAATCGTATTTTTGGAAAACAACCTAATCCCAGGCTGAATTAGGGACTTTGAGGTGGTCACTGTCATAAAATACCATGAGCAATTCATGGTTATCTTGGAAGATATAATCTTGATTTCATGTGCCTCAGTGGGTATCACTTTTCAGAGGCAGGTTTCTGAAATCATTAAATGCTACCCCAGGCAGCTTGCAGAAAAGATTAGACATACATGTCATAAATAAAAGTGATACACAAAACATACGATCACATTTGACCTGCTCTGTGACAAATTAAAGAACCTGAGGCTGGAATGCCACTGTTACTTCCTTAGGATACCAGTTCAGCTTTCTAATATTATTTTTGTTTGCTTGTTTGTTTTAAATCTACTTTGAATTTCTTTAACTAAAGTTTAGGGCCTTTCCTCAAACAGAAGAGATAATAAAATAACCAGCTTAATGAAATCAGGAGAACAAAAAGAACAGAAAATACAAACAGTGATTGTAAAAATTCAGGTTATAACCCAAGTGTACACTTACTTGTGGGGGAGGGGGTATACCTCATTGATCTCTGTGAGGCTCACATATATACCCTTCACACAAACAAACACACACAGAGAGAGACACACACAGAGAGACAGACACAGGTTTGCACTGTTAGTCAAATTATATTGGCTCCTAAAATGCAGGAGCAGAAATGCCATTGATGCCCTCTAATCTAAGCCATATTGAACAGAAGGATTTGGTCACCTAGTGAGAAGCTATTAAAGGGAAAGTTATTTAAAAAATGTTGATACTTTCATTGCTCAAATAAAGTTGCTGAAAAGTCTTCCAGTAAACGTTTCTCTGGATCTATTGTGTCATATATGTGTGGGTTATTTTACCACTATGGAATAGTGATAAAACCAAAACAAATACAAGAGTGGGTTTAATCAGAGTGCTTGGAAAAAATTCAAATCCATCTACTCTGGCCCTAAGATAAGCCTTTGGGATGCATGATTATTTCCCTAAATCTGTTATTTTGCTTTCAACTTTTTATTTTGTTTCATCTATAGAGAAAACAGTTAACTTCATATGTTACTACACCCCATTACCTATATCAAGCACTATTTTTTCTTGCCCTTCAATCTTTCTTCAGATTATAGGCTATAAGGTAGCTCTGATAGACTTTATAGTTGTCTGCAAACCCTTTGATAGATCTTAGGGGAAATTGTTATGGTGTGCTGCTGTCTGAAGGTGTGTGGTTTTCTTGTCCAAAGGCTTTCCTCCTTTTCTGAATTACAGACTAGAATCAGTCACATTTGCAGCATTAAAGTCATTCAACAGCAGATCTATTCAACAACAAAGAGTATCGATCAAATTTCATATAGCTATGATTTGCCATTGCGAAAGGGAAGATTACAGCTACTCATGTCAGCAGGTTGCAATGCTTAACTTCATTCACACATAACACGTACAAACACACAATGAGAAATGAACGGTGCTCGGTTTTATTTGCTGGATTATTTTGCATTGTACAGTAGTGTTATATCATCCTGGCAGTGGGAAAATGTCAAGTTATGTCAAGTCAACTCCTTTCTCAGCCATGGAAGGGCAGTAGTTGACTTGGGCTCGCTCCTTCCTCTCAGCCCAAAATAGCAAGGTTGTTGTTATGGTGAGAGGAAGGGGTATAAGTTGGCTGCCTTCAGCTTTGAAGGAAAGATGGGATATTAACAAACTCGTAAACAGGCAGGATTCCATATATGGGCTTTACTAGCTACCCAAAATTCTTTGGAGAACTTCATTTCAAGTCCAGAAGGCTAATGCGCCTCTTTTTCAGCTCTAGCATTCCAGACTGATATGCAATGAAATCAGATGCAATTAATAAAATTTCAATTTAATGAAATCAACTCCAAAAACAAAAGAGAAGAAAATAAACATTTGCTTTCAGATTAAATTTGGTTTTCTGAAATTCAGCAACTGAAACCAATGTATCTGCTCACTTGGGTAAGTAGAAAACTAGCTATGCTTCTTTCATTATCACTTTGATTGCTCTAATTCTCTGCAAAACTGTTAAAAAATATTCAAAACTTCTGTGTTTTCAATCCTTACTACTAATACTTACATTAATCATCATAACCTATATCATTATTTAAATTCAGAAAGAAGAAACTGTCAAATAATTACTACTAACATCACCAAGAACTGCCACCAAAATGTGCCACAGGTTATAATTATGAAACTGCACTTCATTTGCACAAAGATAGAACTGTTTTCTCCAATATTTTCCTACCTACATTTCTCATTCTTCACTATGCAGTTAACACGTGATGTCTAGAATATTAATCAGAGCATTCTTGTTTTGGTTGACATTCCAATTTGGCTTTGTCTTGTTCACTGTCTGGCTGCTTTGTGACTCTAGACCAGGGGTAGGCAACCTTGGCTCTTTTATGACTCGTGGACTTCAACTCCCAGAATTCCTGAGCCAGCCATGCTGGCGCAGGGATTCTGGGAGTTGAAGTCCACGAGTCATAAAAGAGCCAAGGTTGCCTACCCCTGCTCTAGACCAACCTTTCTCAACCTTGACAATTTTAAGATATGTGGACTTCAACTCCCAGAATTCTCCAGCCAGCTTTTTAAACTCTTCTTTCCATTTCAGAGAGAATCTCAAATCTGAATGGGCCATTATACCACTTCATTTTGAACTCAGTGCTAGCTATAAACCAGATCCTGAGATAGATATCATTCATCTGAAGTAAATAAATTGCTTAAACAAAAATCTCAATTATGCAAATAAGTAAACAAATTTATTTATTATGCATAAATTAGAGGTAGGCACTCTGGGGTCTTGGAGTACTAAAATAATTTACCCTTCCCAAAAGACCTGTACCCCATTCTCAAATAAAACAAAGTATCAAAAATGTATACAAAATATGCTGAAGTTTTGAATATTTTGGACAGAAGTCATTCAGATCCCATGACAATTGGCATAATTATAAAGACTGAAAACTATTATTGTGATTTGATTATTCTACAGATACATCTTCAGTAGAATGCAGTTTGGTATTTCTACTGGTACCGCAAAATTTTGAAAGCTTGCTTCATTTCAAGCAAAGCACCCCTTTGACGGTGCCTTTCTAAAAAGCAAACTGAAACTACCCTATTGTGTCAGACCTCAAAAACAGCACAAAGCTTTCTTCTAGAAAAAGGATAGAATTGTTTGAAAAGCACATAAAATTGGCTATTTTGAATTTGGCTATTATCTTATGCACAGCGTGTTTTATGATTCTGTAAGTCTAACCAACAAGTTTTCTCTGCTATGATGCTTGCAGTTATCCAGATTATTTTAAAACTCCTGCAAGTTTTAAATCATCCATCAATCAAGTAATTACAGGCCTTCATCTATTTTGATTGTTTAATTTCCTTGCAACTTTTTTAAGGAAAATATGAATAAATTTTAGCAATAACTAGACTAAAATGACACCCAATATTATCTAGAAAGAAATATCTAGTAAATAAGCATTTTTACAAAAATCATCTTAGAATACTCAGTTTCCCTGAAATTAAATAGGTTTTACCTTATCCTGAGTAATGAGATTAATTCTTTAAATGAACAGGAAGTGCAAGTGAAATGTTTTCTTTTATGCAATCTTCATGCCTCAATTCAGCAAAAGCAGCTATTACTGAGAAAAGGGTGAAAGTATAAAACAGAAAGTCATGGAGAATTATCTTTATTTCATACATCTATACTTCCTGTTGTGTTTAATTTATTTGGTTCATGCATTACGTTGAACTTTTTATCTAATGGTATAATCATGCAAGATGAATAAATTCATCAGGATGTATAATCATCTTTCTTCTCCAATAAATTAAACATTGTATTGTATTGTTTCTTGCACCTTTTTTTTAATGTTCAGTGCACAGAAAATGTCAGATGTATGTGTATATGTGAGGAAGTGCTGCGTGCTTGTTTAAGAGCTACATCTGTTTTTTGAAAGCATAAGCATCTATAATCCCTTCTACTTGGCTAAAGTAAGTTTAAAGAGTCACAGAGGTGATGAATTGATAAAAATTCCACAAGTTTGCTTGAGTAGATTAAACCATAGCAAATTTCTGTTTTTCAACAGTTTCTAGATTAGACTTTTCACACAACTTATCTTCCATATCTTGCTTCAACAGTTTTCTAGATTAGGTATGCATACTTATGAACCTGAGGGCCACTGGGGTCATTCCTTTATAATATGTGACTTAGAAATTGTATTAAAGTATTTAATATGAACATTCTTTTCTTTTTTGCCCTTTCTCATTAAATCAATCCTGCTTCTTCTTTATGTATAAGGAGTCTGGTAGGTTAGAAACTTTAGTCACTATTTAGGACTTAGCATTGTCTTTTTTCTCCCAAGTCCTCCTGGGGTCACTGAGGAGGTTTCTGGGAAGATGAGCAAAGAATCACAGGGTATATACTAAGTGTATTATAGAATACTATACTAAATTTGGAGTTTTTTTACTCTTCTCCACAAGCATTCAGGCTCAGTGAAGGCCAGCTGCTATTTCTCTAGCCAATCTATTTTATATGGTTGTTTTTAAAAGGATAAAATAAAGACATCAAAGCAGGTTACAAATGCAAATCAAGGAAAATAAATAAATAGAATTTGTATTATCATATACCAATGCCTGGGAAAATCAAGGGATTGTTGCATTAAGTAAGCAGCTAGCAGAAGATTGAAAGAAAAAGGCTAGAATGTCATTTCCCCCATTCTTCCTTTATTTTTCAAATTTATCTTGCTGCCCATCTCATATATATGCTGCCCATCTCATATATATGTTGGCTTACAAACAAAACAAATATAAAAGCATAAAAAAGAACAATATAATAATTTAAAAACAAAAAAACCCAATATAAAACATATTTTTTTAAAAAAACCTTTGTAAAATACATAAAAGTCACAGCCAAGGTAATCCATTCATCTAAGCAATCAGTACAGTCCTTCCAATAGTCCTACTACACTGCCATGTCTCCAAGCTCATTGGCAAAACCATCTCTTCAGGGCCTTGCAAAAAGCCAGCAGGGTTGGGGGCCAATATATTCTCTGGGGAGGGGAGATGATGGTCCCCAGTTCAAGTGAACTTTTAAATTTAAATGACACAAGCAAGATTGCTATTCATTTTGGTGGAACAGTCTTCTAATTCTGTACTTTGTCTGTGACGGCTAGCATATTCATAATTTCTGCTGCCTTTGGGTGTTGGGAACACCGATAGACATCCAAACAAACTTAGATTTCCTGAAATCTGGCAAAACAAAGGATCATATTCTGTGAGGTGGTCCTATTCAAAAGCCAACAACTTTGCTGAATTCTCAGACCAGTACTGCTCTTTTCTTACCTTAATTCTTTTAATGGAATGCCAGTGTGTTGAATGGCTCATTTTAAATGCCTTCTACCTTTGTTTTAAACAAAAGGCAAGACCCCTGACCAGAAGAACAAGTTCTTCCTTTGTCCTCATCACAACAGGGACTTCTTCCTTTATTTGTGCTTAAGCTCTTTCTTTTTTGAATTGCAGCTGAAGTTTTGCAAGTCCCATGAGGTCCATAAACCTTACTGTGGTGAAATCACTTAGCAATTTTTGCTATTTATTTGTAGAGGATGGAAGCACCAGAATGCAAGGACTGTATTTTTTTTCTCTGTTAGGCTAGCAACTGGATCCAAAATTGATTCAAGGGATTCTTTCAGATGCTCAGTCAGGCTAAATACCTTCTGAGAATGAATTAATTCTGTAAGGAACTAATCCCATATCATTTAGCTTGCCAATACTTGTCATTTCTGTGAGTGAAGAAACTGCAGTTGACTTTGAGAGGTTTTTGACTGCTCAGCTATTGCTTATGTAGTCTAAGAAACATATCTATAGTCACTGTACTACTCTTGCCAACTGGAGAAACAAAACCATGCTTCGTCTTTTTCATCATCTTCACTCTTGATCTCAGCTTATTTTTTTTCATGGCTTGCATTCACAACTGATGTTAACAGCTCCCTGCTATAATTGAATGAATAACTATTGCAATCACTGTCTATTAAACATATCACACAACTGAGTTTGAAATATGACATCCACTAACGTGAACAAAATGTAGTGTAACAAGTACTGTTTGAGAAAGGTATCCATTCAGGAAAAGTTATCAGAAATTACTCATATTGATTAGGAGCTGAAGAACTTGCCTCCTTTAAAGAGGAGGCTATCTGCTTGTGATCTAAGTGTGATCTTCATATGTTCAGTATTTATGGGTTCCAAAGAAATAAACATTAGCATGTTTGCAGACCATCATTATATGACACCTATCTTTTCCTAATTAAGAATGTCTTT
This sequence comes from Protobothrops mucrosquamatus, assembly GCF_001527695.2. Taxonomy (NCBI): domain Eukaryota; kingdom Metazoa; phylum Chordata; class Lepidosauria; order Squamata; family Viperidae; genus Protobothrops; species Protobothrops mucrosquamatus. Next base: position 52,615 of record NW_015387311.1, read on the forward strand.
TCCTGCAGCTATATATTCAGAATTTTCTTTCTTGACTATTGTACTAATGTTTTATGTATGTGAGAATTTATTTATTTATTTATTTAGTGCAACTTTTCTAACACTTCAATCAGCTGACTTTAAGTGGTTATGAATTGCTGTTTCCTTCTTCATCAGACTGATGATTGCTTCATACTTTTTCTACTAAAAACATTTAAAAAAAACAGAATTAAAGGAATCACATTGAAAATGGGTGCACGTCCCATTTATGCTAATTATTCAGAGTGAAAAGTTTCCATTTCACTGAGCCTCATTGGTATTCTGTAGTGAACTTGACTGGGAAAAAAGACAAGGAGTTGTTATTCAACAACTGCTTTTAACTAGAAAAAAGGATAGCAATTTAAATAATATTACACTGTTAATTTTTCTTTGTCTTGCAATTGTATGACTTTGTTCATCATAAAATAACTGGAAAGTCAGAGTCTCCTTGCATTCTGCCAGGTGAATCTATTCTAAAGAATCCTACTATCTGGTTCTCTTCCTTTGATTAATTCCAAATAGTGGGACACAAGTTGTATAACAAAGGAACCTCAGTAGTTTGTGTGAATATATTGGCTCTTAAGCTCATGGGAGAATTTTTTTTCTTAAATCATGGCTGCTTTGGTTAAATCTGTCAATAGTTCATGCCTGTCACACCGTGAAATATTCAGAAAATATATGGAAAAGGGGCCTTTGAGAATCATAGTGTGAAGCAAAATTACTTAATAAAATAAGCAAAGAAAGGAAAGACAGACATTTGCTGAAACAGTTACTCATTTGGTCAAGGAAACAAAATCTGGCTGATTCCTAATGCTTACCTGTTGTACAGACTAATTTTTCCATGTACAAAATACTCTAGGGACTTGGTTTCTGCCCTCAAACCATATGGAAAATATCTTTCTGTACAAGACTGAACCAGCAGTTTGTATTAGTTTTCATGCCATAAAACTATGACACAATGTCATAAAATGCTTGAAATAAATGTGTGTTCTGTTATCAAATAATCTGCAAGTGAGAAAAGAGGGGAAAAAACCATGTAAAGATTAAAGGTTTCAAATGAATTCACTGATTTATTGTTTTTTATCCTGTCTTTACTATTGTTATAAATAATTCAATGTAACAAGCATGCTTAATATTAGATGACTAGAAGAATGTATCCATTAACATCAACTAGAGTGAGAAGATATGATGAAAACTCCTTAATTTCATAACACAATAGCAGACTTAACTATAGTTTCAACTGAGAAAGTGTGACCATCCTAGACCAAGCCAAGTACAAAAATGCTAGAAACTTCCTGGGAGCCTGGCACTCTGACAAATCAGCCATCAATAGGCACATAGATATTAGCAAGATCTACAGACCATTCAAAAGAGACAATCAACAAGCCAAAAAAGGAACAAAAGCCAAAAAACCTCACCAGCAATCAACAGCTAGATGAGCAGAAATTAACATCAAGATTAACATTACACCACAAATCAAGAAGCAAACAATATCCCAATCAAACTAACAGTAAACAACCCAACCAAGGAACCACCAGGACCACTTCCACACACACTGACAGGTTATAGGACTATAAAATGAGAGAAAACCTCATTCTTTACAAGCACTGATGACATTACCTAGTTTGGTAATGAAATGTCTGTAAAAATCATGAAAGTTCAGAGAGTACCAAGAACCTCTCAGTTTTATATTTTTTTTCATTCATTAAATATTAATATATAAAAAGACATTTGAAAGCTTTGTAATTATCAAATTAGCAACCAAGTACAAAGGTAATTTACAATTTCCAAGCTTTATAAATGACATTCGTACATTTTCTTTTTAACAAGGTTGCCTTCTTGCAAAACAGAATATAGATAATCCTAAGTACTTTAAATTGTATTTAGGGTGAGTAAGGCTTCATATTTGGATGATAAAGCAAAGATTGTGACATCTTTATAATTCCAGACTAAATGGATATCAGTAGGAAGAAAGCTCACTATGGTGCAGATTCATCACAGGTTTAGCTAGAGGGAGTAGTTATTCATCATCCTTTAAACAACTGTGATCATTAGCCTGTCATTTCAAATTTTTCATGGTCTAATAACTGGCTGAGAGAGGTAGCCAGCTAAATAGCAGAATAACAGAGCATTCCCACATGAGCTGAGATAGGGCTTTATTTGGCAGTTGATCTACCAGCCTCAAAGTCATGCTAGCTTACTGTGGGTGAAGAGAGAACAGCTATTTGGTTTTATTTCATTACGTAGTATGCTTTGTTAGAGAGCAAAGAAGAGTTTGGGGTTGTAAGGGAGGTGACTTTGACAGAAATATGCAAGAACCATAGGCCAGTGACAGCCAACTTTTGGCTCAGCGAGTCAAAAATCTGGAAAATATCTAAGTTGACTCTGACACATTCCATCCCTGAACATAAGAGAAACAATAATCTATCTCCCCTATTTTTTAGCCCACCATGAACAACAGCACTAGGCAGCAATGGCCTGGACCTCAACCTTAGCCCTCCTGCCACCACTGTCAAGATGTGCCAAACTTGGGGAATGGTGTGATTATCCTAAGGGCCCAGCACTCCCCAATGTCTGCCACACACTTATATTCAGGCAGTGGTCTCTCTCTGGTGAGAGCCCCAAGCCTACCTAAGGCTGCTCCGGGTTGTACAAAGTCTTTGCTCTTGAACCCACTATGGAGAATGCACTTCTGCAAACTCTAACAACAATGTGGAAGCATGTCCCATTCTTGGGCAATTTTTGGAGAGTTTGGAGGCCATGCAACAGCATGCCCCATTCTCATGCAGTCACTGCAACCTCTGAAAATTGTGCAAGAATGGAGCATGCTTTCAAGAATAGTTTTTGTTGGGTCTTGGTGAACACTGGTATGTCAGCCCAAATGTCATGATTGACCTCGGCAAAGAAGACTGAAACATTTTTAAGTTCTAGGAAGCAAGATAAATTTCAGAAATGTTATCCTCTCTAATTCACTGGGATATAACAACAAGAGGAGATTAAGCACAATCAGCCTTTCAAGGTTCTATTATTATAGCCAATTCTGACAAAAAGTAGTCTTCCAGTGGGTTTAATTGTCTGGTCTACCTAGTGAAGCTACTGGGCTGATAGATGAAAGACCAATTTTATATGTGAAGACCTTGTTTTTATGGACATACAGGGATATTTCAGTAGTCTCCTTCAATGCACACTCAACATCTGAGAATTTCATAGACACATATAAGCAAATTTTAATATAAACAGTACAGAAAGGATTTATTGTTTCCCTCTTATGATTTTTTTTTTACTTTCCAACCTAACCTTCAGCCCTGGTATTTTCTGTTGATCTGTCAACCAGGTGCTAATCAAGCCTGACCCTGCTTATTTTCTGAAAGTAAATCATGGGCTATTTATTACAACTTTGTTTTGTGAAAGGGAAGAAGAAAGAACCAAGGGTAAGCACTTCAAAATCATATTTATTTCAAAAGGAGATTTTTAAGAATGTTCTCAATGCTCACACTGAAATTTGTATCTTGAAAATATCTTAAGTAATGGTTTCTGTTTCAAATAAACCTCCATTCAAAGAGCTGTCACACAGTTTGGGCTTCTCTAACCAGCCTTATCATAAAAAAGAAAAAAAAGTTGGCAAAAAATGTTGAAGACAAAAGAACTGTAAAATATCTTATTTGCCCGGGAAAAATCATCTCCAGGGGACAACTATGATTGCTCATCAAGGTGGAAGATGGAGAAATAAATCATGATCAAACACAGATGCTAGACTTCTGAGAAAAAAGCTGTTTTTTCCAGCTAAGCTGAACAAGCAAATAAAAATCCTAAGCCAAAATGGGAGTATTAGTGTTTGGGCTTAAAGGATGAGGAGGTAGGCATAAACAGAATGAAACAGAAAGGACCACTGAAATATAGTAATCTTTTAGTATTACTCTAGAAGGGACAAGGGAAATATACTTGATGGTGCTATTGGAATGCATACGATAGAGAATATTATGTCAAACCAATCAGAAATTTCAAAGGAAAATACTACAACAGTTCTGTGAGAATCCCAGGACCCTGCCCCTGCAAAACTGATGTCAGCCCTCCCATGAAAACCAAATAGGAAACATGGCAAGATGAGCTAACTTTATTGTAAGGCTGCATTAACAGAATCTTAAAAATGTGAAGGCACAAACTTCCCAACACCACATTTAACTCCTTGATCCATTAGGATCCATTTTTCCTAAGTTTGTTCCCCTGACTGTTAAGCAATGGTGGCTCCTGCTCTCTTATCTGATTGTTCCTAGATAGCATCTCTTTCCCTCTTCATACATTCCATTTACACCATTTTATATCAATCGATTCATTCCATTTACACCATTTTATTTCAATTGATTCATTCCATTTACACCATTTTATATCAATTGAAAAGTTCTTAAAACTCAGATAAGTTCAACTTCTACCTAAATGTATCAGGTGACTATAAAATAGTTTCTGAATCAAAGGATCAGAAAATGGCCAATATAGCACTTATTTTTTTAAAGAAGGATTGGGAGGATGTAGGAAATTACAGATTAAGTGACTGGAATATTGGAAGATCCACTGCTACCCACCAGCATTGCTGTATTGTACTTTCTTATTTTGTTGGCCATTAAAAGCAGTAGGTGTAGTTAAAGTTAGCTTAACAAGGAGTGCCTACATGGATCATTTCTGTCAGGTATGAACAACCAGATCTACGTGTAAAGAATTCAATTAGCTGATTTATTGCCTATATATAGAAAACTTCTCAGACTAACAGTTTGCACCTGAATGTAACTAGATAAGGTACAATCAAATCCAAGGAGAGTTAGACATTGCTATCTTGTGCCCATGTAGTGATTCTAGACCAGTGATGGCGAACCTTTTAGAGACCGAGTGCCCAAACTGCAACCCAAAACCCACTAATGCATCGTCGAGTGCTGGGTGGGTGTGGCCCATTGGGTGGGTGTGGCCCATTGGGTGGGCATGGCTGCGGTGGTAACGGCAGACTGGGTGGGACTAAAAAGTTCAATCAATCAATTCCAACTTTGCAAGATCTTTTTTTTCCCCACAAGAAGTTGAAATTGACCGGTTGAACCTTTTTTTTTTTTTTTTGCACACGGCGGTGGAGGCCTAAAACGAAAAGGTTTTATAAAACCCAGCTGAAGGCCTAGGACTGGGGCGACGGCGTGCGTGCCCATAGAGAGGGCTCTGAGTGCCGCCTCTGGCACCCGTGCCATAGGTTCGCCACCACTGTTCTAGATTAAGTCCATGTTTGACTCCTCCCTCTAGCTCGGCCAGTCTCTCTTTACAATTTCACCCCAAGTGATTTATAGTATCTTTTAGAAAATCTACCATATTTTTACATGTATAAGACACTATTTTTTCCTGCAAAGACCCTGTTCAAAAATCACGTGCATCTTATACAAGTGCAGCATCTTGTACAAGGAAAAATAATGGTATCCTCTGCAGCCCAGGGCATGCCTGTGTGGGTTGCCATGCCGCCTGGTGCAGGTGTCAAGCCCCTGTGGGCTTGCCACTAACAGGAGGGGGGAGGGGGCAAGATCATTGGCCAGCCGAACTTCAGGATTTGCCGGCTCAGCTGTTTGGCACTCCGCCAAACAGCTGATCGGCATGGAGAAACCAGAGCGTCTTATATAAGGGTGTATCTTACAGACAGAAAAATGTGGTAATCATCCTTGTGCCAAAATAACTATAACAAGAATAGACACCTAGCATGGCTAAATGAAATTATTAAGTTGCTATAAGTCAGTAATAGGAAAACATCCTTTGATTCTATCTGGCATGCTTCTAATTGATTACATTGATAATCTTGGATTATTATAATTTCCAGTCCCTGCTTTTTGATCGCACAGTCAACTCTCCCTCTTCTCTGATAATAGACTTGATATCCTACCAGCTCCATATGGTTTAGCAGGTCCAGGACCTTTAATTTTTTCACATTTAGATCAGATATTTTACCTTTCTGTATAATAGTAACTTCATTATAACGATTCTTCTTCTTTGCCATGATAAGTACCAGTTTGCAGAATGCTTCTATGCAGTGCTTTTTTTGTAAAAAATAAAAAATAAAAAAGGTGCCGGAACTCACACTTGTCATACAACCCGCCTTGCCTACCCTACAAGGTTCCATCCAAAAAAGGTGCTGGAACTCCATTCTGGGCGTTCTATGACAAAAAAAAGCCCTGCTTCTATGTATACCTCAATTATTTCTATTTTATGATATTATTTTATTTTACTTTATTTAGTTTTATTTTGCTTTATTTTTGTGTGTATAATCTGCTAGATAAAGCAACATCTACATTAGTAAGAAGGACTATTTTTCTATAAGAAGAACCAGAATATGTATTTGCATTTGTCCTATAATGGGAAATCTATTCTTTCTATGATTTTAGCATGTGTCAAAAATTAAGTAATAGAAGTAATTTGATTGATGCAGATAAAATCACTAATCACTGAAAAGCTTCTTAGCACATTTAGTAGTCCTTGCATAGACTGATTATGTAGCAAGTAGCAAAATGTAGAAATGTAGGGAGAGTTTGGACTTTGGGGGTTTTTTCAGTTCATTATTTTGATGATATCTTTAATGGATATCTGCCTTGTTTGTATCAGCTGCACATTAAATAATCATCAGCTCTGTTCAGGCAATATATTTCTTTGTTGAGCTCAGTCAATGAGAGAAGCCATGATGTTGTATAAAATGGGGAACATAGTTAAGGAGATCCCCTTCACAATTAAAATAGATGTTGAAATAATCAAATTAAGCAGAATAGTAAGAGGTTCAAGAATGATAAAACAAGCATTTCTTCACAATCTGTTCAATCTTTAACTATGACATTTGCTATCACAATGTTATTTAATCAACTTGGATGATTTTCAAATGTGATTAAACAATTAATGAAAATATATTTTCTCTCCTAGTCATGGTGACTGTATATTTTAGTATGGGACCAATCAGTCCCAATAACAGAGGAACATGTTTGAAAGAGTACTAATGAACACATTTTAGGATCAAGACGTACAAAATGCAGGGGTATTTTCTATAAAAAGTATCTTCTTCCATACTTCCAAATCTTGAATTAATTAAAGGATCTTGTTGAAACCAGAGGGATTGGAAGGGGGTGGCAATGGAGAAGGGTATTGTATTATGAAATATATTTTAATCAGACTTAGCCTGTTGGTAATCTAATCTTTTTCATTTTTTGAACAAACTACATTTGTGAAAAGCAGGTCAGATACCAACACAGAGAGAAGAAAATAGGATGGGATGACAAGCTTTGTGTCTCTGTTGTTTTTGCATTTACCTCAACAGGATCACCCTGTTCAAATTTAGCATCATTGGTAAAATACTAGTAGAAATCAACAGTTATTGTACTTAATAAATGCTATTTTGCTGCTCCAACATACACCCTTCTAAATTTTGTCCATTTGTGTTAGTATACCATACAATTGGATTGATTACTTTTTAAAAAATATATATATATAGCTTGACTTTAAGGCCTTGAAGGGGTATATTTAGTTTGGCTATATTTAGTTTGACTTTGCCAGCCTTGAACAGGCAAAACTTTTATTTTTTGCTTTCATTTTTCAACAATAAATTATAGACAAACTGCAAAAAGAAACAGTTCAAAAGCTGAATAAATGTTGGACATTTCCAATCAGCCTATTGACCCTAGTCTGTATTTCTTTGAATTAATGAGGCTCTTATAGACATTAATAATTTTAAACTAAGAAACAGGTCCTGAGAAAGCATCTTTAAGTGGATTTTTATTGATTATGATTACAGTAATTAATTACTATAATATTACTTTCTTATCCATCAAAGTGGCTTACACAAGACAAAATACATTAGTTACAATCAAATTCTTATAAAAGTTTCTATTTTTATCATAGCAGCTTTAGTAAAAAAAATATCCCCATGCATTCCTAATTATAGTTAAAAGGCTTGGGAAAATGAAAATGTTCTACTGCTCCAGAAGAGACATTATACATGAACTAGGCCAACTGTTGAAGAATGATACTCATATTGTGATGTTACCACAAAAGAATCACTATCCTTAGTCACTTTAAACAAACTCCTAAAAATCTTTGCAATTGATAATCAAATAGGTTAATTCAGAGGAAGTTGAACTTCAGGTATGTTGTGTTACTAGTCATTCAAGTCTTTCAATATATAAATTAATGTTCTCAATGATGCTCAGATTCAAATGAAGAATCACTGCAATTCTTTCAAGGTTGGTAACATATTCCATATGGATAGTTCCAGACAGTTTTTGAAAAACTTTCAAAGCCATTCTTTATAAATGTATTGCATCAAATAATATCTCTTATCAAATAATGATTAATTGCTGTCCAAATATCTTTATTTAGAAGAAGAAGGAGCTGCAGTTAGTATAATAACCATACATGATAAAAGATACTTTGTACCATGATAATCATTTCAACCTCTAAAAGCAACACCAAGATTGAATGCATCCCAAACCAAGACAGTACAACTCAAAAGATCCTCACTGGGTCCATTTCTGACTTCAGGCAAAATTCCATAGTTTTAATTGTTTATCTCTGAATGTCTTTAATCAGTCTGTAGATCAGAAACTTGTTGAGTATTTCCAGGAAATGTGGTGTCCATATAATTACAACTATAGGAGTTAACTATTTCCATTATATGGAATAATGCAATATAGAATTTAAGAGGAGTAAATAAAAAACAGTTCCAGTGTATGTGGAGAAGATCAGTCAAAGATGGAGGGAAAGATGTCAAGGCCCAAGAAGTGGGCTCAGGGACACCAGCAGATTGGGGTGTGGAGGATGCTGGAGAGACTTAAATGTCTAGTTTCCCAAATGTGGCACTATCAGACCATTCCTCTGTCATCACATAGGCCTCCCTAACCAACAAGGATTTCAGAAAGCGTGACAGACCACACCAGCCATAGTACAAAGTTCTTGTGTTCTGCAAGTAAGGAGCAAAGCCACCTGGACATGGCAAGATGGCTGTCTCCTCATCATGCCAGTAATGCAAAAGGGACAGCAGCTGTACATGCTCAACCGGGAGAGGATTCATACAATGTGGCAACCACAACTTCGTTGCTGGAAGCAGTCATATTGGTGCACTTGTTTTGTGTCTCTGATTCCGGTTAGTGACTTGACCTCAGCTTGTTCCTGACTCAGACTTCGGCTCACCCCTTGGCTTTCCAAGATTATTCTATGCTTTCAATGTCATACCATTTAACTTTGCTTACATCTCTTTGGCTCTTAGCAAGCTCATCATGTGCTGCTTGCTTCTAAGCTGTGACTGAAGCACACTCTGGTATCTGCTTGGTGCCAGCTTCCCAGAAAAACTTGCACACACATCCTGTCTGGCAGGTGCTCCAGCATTCATCCTTGCTTCAAAGGCTGGGGCACAAAAATGGCAACACATGAAGAGGAGTAATGGATGTGATGGAAGAAAAAAAGAATTGCAAGGTTAGAGAAATATGGAAAACTATAGTAAAAGGTAATGGTATGAAGTAAAAATGAAAAAGTTTCCCTGTCAGTCATGTCTGACTGACTCTAGGGCATAGTACTCATCTCCATTTCTTGGCCAAGGGAATCAGCAAAGAAAATTTCCATGGTCATGTGGCCAGCACGGCTATATGCCAAAGGCACACAGAACAGTTACCTTCCCTTCGAAGTGGTACCTACTTGCATTTGCATGCTTTCAAACTGTTAGGTGGGCAGAAGCTGGGGCAAGTAATGGGAGATCATCTCTTTGCATGGAGCTCAGATCTCGAACCCAGGTCTCTAGCTGACAAGCTCAATGTCTTTAACCACTGACCCACTGTGCCTCCGGTATAAAGTAGATTTAGCTATATTTCCTTTTCTGATCTCATAATTGCCTATTGCACTTGGTTATTATTAGTTACTCCATTTCTGCACATCTTTACCCTAAAAACAGTGGCTTCCTAATTGATTCCACAGTGCTGCACTAAATAAAATACTCCAGATTTACCTTAATTTCAAGCATATCTATTTAAGAGAGGTATTCCATATTTTAAGATATGCAAGGATGTATATATTTTCGTTATAACTAATTTTTCCTCATTTGCAATTTTAATTAATTCATTACTATATGTGTGTGTATATATATATATATACATATATATACACACACACACAAAGAATATTTATTTGCTTTCTTGAAATGCATATGCTATAATTGGAAATCTATTTTTGTAAAAGATTGTGCCTAATGTAGTTTTTGTCTTAAAAATACAAAGCCATTTAATAGTAGGGGCAAAATATAAATTTGTGATTCAGTGAGAATATTTTAGGTTGCTACTTGTGAGACTATTCTTTTAAAAACATTTTCTAGTCATTTGAGATGATAGAAGTGAAATTTCATTTTCACAGTGTTGTAACACTCTCCTTCATACAGTATATCAGTACATTAATAAATTAATCATCAACATTTTAAGCCTGCATTTTAAGTTCTGCCCAGTTACATTAGTGTCACACACATCTACATTCTTGAGCAACCAGATTTCCAGAAATAGAAACCCAATGAATTTTAGTGCCAATTTTAGCTTAGTTTTGTCATTGTTTGTGCATAGACCATCAGAAGGAATTTCCATAGCATACCAGAGAATTGGGATATATGATCTCTAGCTTTTCATGCATTCCCCATGCTAAAATCAATGTTATGGCTTGGCAGGTTTGCTTACCAGGCACACAAGCATCTTATCTGAAATACTTTTATGTGATTAAATTATGTAATGCTATGTGCCAGCCAGAGACATCATGGAATAGAAGTCCAAAGCAAGTATTTGGTCTGGTCAGCAACCATAGTATCGAAGGACTTAAAGGATATTCTCACTGCCCCATTGGAATCACAGCAGCAGTAACATCTAGATATACCAAGTTAAAATGAGGTAAAAGCACATTAGAAACCAAAAAGAAAAAAAAGAAAAAAAATCAAGTAAGACTACCATATGTAGTAGCAATATACAGAGAAAATAAAGATAGCATCAAAATTTGATCATACAGAACCATATTGTTCAGTTAAGCATTCCATTATACAGTCAGTTCAAATATGAAAGCAAATATATATATTCAATCCATCAAAAGTAAAATAATTATTTTAATTTATTTTTCCCTTTAGTTATTATTTTGTAATGATAGGTTCCAAAATGTTGGTATATAAGCCAATATGATATTGACATCTTTGAGTATTATTATTCCTTTCCAAACCATATTAACAAATTTATCCACATTTGAATAGGATACATTTCCTAGCAATGGACTGTGTCTCATACCCTCATAAATATTTTCTAGAGACATGCTAATTCTAGAGGCAAATGTAATGAACTGTATATGGAGCCATTTAAAGAAGGCTCCCTAATTGTCACTGATACCACAGACTTGTGTCTATAACATAATAAATTTCTGGGCCATTTTCTACTCAATCCAGCATCAAGAAGATTTCTGTGTCTTGCTGCTTATGACTATTTTTGAGGAGAGGAGGGAAATCTCGTATGTTTTATAAAGGAACAAACCTACAAATTAATCTCAGGATGCAATGTGTGTTTTCTTTTTTCTTTTTGTTTTCTTGTGTCAATATATCACAAAATATGTGCTCTGCTTTGCTCTGAAATTTCATTGGCTATTTTACTTGTGACTTCTTCCTGTTGTTTGCAGTGTGCTTCATTCATAACACGCTAATAGGAACTTAAAGTTAGATATGAGGGCTAGTGGTTTAAGTCAGGGGTCACCAACCTTTCTAGGTTGGCAGCCCGGTGGGAAAGGAAGGGGCAGACACCTTTACATGCCGGCGAGGCTAGCGCTGCCATGAGAGTCACACCAAGAGTCACGCCAAGGCTAGTGCCAGTGAGAGGGGGGGTGAGCACACACTGGCCAGCCACTTATATGACCCAGTGGCCAAGAGGCCACAGCCCGGTAGTGGACCACAGCCCATAGGTTGGGAACCTCTTGTTTAAGTATTGGACCAGGAGTAAGATGACTCAGGTTCAGGTCCAAGTTCCTTAGCCACAGAAACTCACAGAATAACTCTGGGCCACTCTCTCTCTCTCAATCAACCAACCAACCAATCTATCTTGCAGGGTCATAACTGTGAGGATAATAAGAGGAGAAACCACTGCATGTCACTTTGAGATGGGATAGACATGCCACCAATAAACCAACTAATCCATGCATTCTAATGCTGTGGTAGAAGACAAATAAGAACAGACAGTGTGGTATGATGGGTGAAGTGTTGAATTCAGATCAGGAAAGCTCTGGTTCAAATCCACCCTCAGTGGATTTGGAATCTTAGTCATGGAATTCAGGTGACATTTTGATTCATTCCTTTCTTAGGCCCAATCTACCTTATAAGTTTGTTGTATAAGAATAGGAAGAAAGAATGCTCTATATACTACCTTGAGGTTCTAAAGGAAAGGCTGGATATAATGTAGGTAAATGAACAAACAAAAAGCAACCATTTCATCCAAGACTTAATATTAAATAAGATAGGATACCTCATCCACATAATTACTCTGCTATATCATTATGCAGTTCACTAATCTACAACTAGACATTTATTTAAGGGTAGTTTAATAGCACAGATATTGCTTCAGTGCAATAACAATACAAATGATCTATTGTTTTTAGCAGTGTGATATATAGGAAAGACAATCTACTTTACCACAGATTAATTAATACAAGCATCTCAGCTAGATTCAGGGCTACTGAAGCTATTTTGCATCAATTTGCTCATACTTTTATAGTATAAAACCTAGACTTCTGAATCTATAACCTGTAACTCCATTTCCAAGGGAAAATTTGGGCAGTCTAAATAAACTTGCATGTTCCATGAGATCCAGCAGGCCTTAATGTTATTTTAGATTTATGATTTACAACTGGATGTAGGAAATGATAATTAACATGTAATGAGAGTGGTCTATCTATAGTTAGAGTAATAATGCATAGAAGAGAAAGCATACCTTGAACAGCAGATCAATTTTGTTTTTGTTTTGTTTTGTTCTATAATAGGAAATATTATGGTTTTGTTCTATAATAGGAAATAATAACAGCCTATACCATATTTTGCAGTTCTCAGATCATTGGGAAACCTATTACATGTACTATTAAATTCATGTAAAAGAGGGTACCATTAATATATTTATTAATGTTTCCAAGAAGCAGATCAATATTCAAGAGGGAATCTGTGTTAAACAAAGCATTCAGTGCAAATATGGAAAAATCAATTAAGTGGAAGATAAAATATCTATCTTGTTAATTATGTACTTGGTTTAAAACTGTGTTTTTATTATTCTGTTGATTTTTAAATTTAAATTAAACCTGGAGCTATTTGCATGGCAATAATCTACACTGTTGTATTTAGTAGAGGCTTAATTTCTTCCTTTAAAATATAAAGATATTCAATCTATTTTTGCAA
>NW_015387311.1:67132-71428 GCF_001527695.2 Protobothrops mucrosquamatus
ACCTAGGCATTATCACCTAGGCAGTATCCATGGTTTGAACGCAAACTCATTTTTTTTGCTACTCTTAGGGATTGATCTTGAAACCTTATATATGCACACCGGGTGTTCAACTGCTGTGTTTCACTAGAAGAGAAGAGAATACTTTATTGGCCAAGTGTGATTGGACACACACGGAATTTGTCTCTGGTGCATAAGCTTTCAGTGTACATACAAACAACAAAGTAATATAATCATAAGATACCAATAAGAGAAGGTAGTAGAAAAGATGAGAAGGATAATATTAATATAGCCATATTACATGGGTTAATATCATTAGGCATAAGATAGTGCTGTGGGAATTAGATGTTCAGTGGAGTGATAGCAGGAGGAAAAAAATTATTTGTGTCTAGTTGTTTTGGCATGAGAGGAGGATTTGAAACAGTTTATATCCAGGATGTGAGAGGTCAGTAGATATTTTCTTAGTCCTCTTTTTGACCTTTGCAGTCAGTATACAGTTCCTCAATGGAAGGCAGGCTGGTTGGAATTATTTTTTCTGAATTTAAATTTGGAAGCTGAATTTCTGCAATAGGGTCAATGTAATTTATGGGAAGTAATACCCATAGCAGGAAATGAATATACCAATGCTGGTGGTCTTTTTACGCATTTGGTGTTCAGTACATTTTTTTTGAAAGCTCACTTTCATGTGAAAAGAGGAAACATGTGACTCTGTCAATGAATTCAAGGAGCTTTGTCTGTGATCTCACTTGCCCTTTTACTGAATTTAGCAAAATTCACTATTGTAGAATACAACAATTTGAATTTTTGAAGGGATTCAAATAAAGGCAAAAATGTTTAAGTAAATGGTCTTCAACATTCTGACACATCTTTTCCCAGGAGAGGAGCTAGTAATTTAAAACAATCAGCTAATCATATTTGTATACTGTAACCTTTCTGTTGGCTTATTGTTATAGATTTTATAGTTAAATTTGTCATTGCTGAGTGTAAGAGGGCGATGACTATTGCTAATTTTATGTGAGACAAGCCTCCTCAGAAATCAGTGATTATTAACACAAGTTTGTAGGCAAATATTTTATAACTTGGAAATCTAAGGTGAAACCACCCCAAGGTCACACAAATCAGAAAAATGACACATGTTTAAACCTTTAAATTAAGTTGTATTTAGTTCCAAATATCTAGCCTATTCACTTATCATTTCCACATTCATCAAGTCCAATGTAGAATTATGTGAATAAGGCATTTTCCCATAGTACAAATGTGAAACAACAACAACTTCATAAGCAGCAATAATAATCTTTTTTTGTAAACGTTTTTATTGGGTTTTTTTCATACATTCAGTAATAATTTTTCAACAAAGGTGCTATCTGAGTTTACATTCACTAATACATATTTAATTCCTAATCCTTTATTCTTTCCTCTAGCCCAGGGCTTTCAACCTTTTTACCGATTGTACCACTTTTAAGATATGGCAATATTTGAGTACCACCTAGCAAGGTGTCAAAAACTTAATGACCAAAAAAAAAAACCTGTTCAAAGTTGCAATTGCACTGAAATGACTTATGATCATTTTTCACACTTATGACCATTGCAGCATGCCCAGGGTCATGTGATTTATATTTGGATGCTTGGCAACTGATTCATATTTATAATGGTCACAGTGTTCCAGGGTCATGTGATCCCCTTCTGCAACCTTTTGACAAGCAAAGTCAATGGCAGAGCTGCTGGTTTCCAAGTGCTAAGGCGGGACTTCCTTTCCTCCCTCCCTTCCCTGCCTCCCTTTTTCTCATTCCCATCTCCTTCTGAAGGAAGAATTTGAACCCTCCCCCATATTTTCCCTCTTCCATATATAAGGATTCTTATGTGCTTTTGTGACTTTGAAGTTCTGGCATTTGTGCAATGTGGGCTTTGTGTTCTTGAGGAGTGTTTGGCAATTTCTATTTGGCTGATGTCTCATGTTAGCTTCTATTGCTCTGCTGTTGTTAGCTGTAAGTTTTGCTGCAAGGGATTTTGCCTGTAGAATTCCTTTACTTATGAATGGAGCCATTTGGGGAGACTGCCTTAGCCGGCAGCCAGTACTTACATTTTTTTTTCTTCCTTAAGTGCCAGCTGCACTCCTTACTTTCCTTTCTAGCCAGTAGCTAATTCTTAAAGGGGAATGTGCCTTTTTAAGCTAGTTCACTCAGCAGCTTGTCTTTTCTATCTCTGGAGGCCTTTCCTTGTTTGATCAATATATGGAAGAGGGAAAATATGGGGGGGGGGTCAAATTCTTCCTTCAGAAGGAGATGGGAATGAGAAAAAGGGAGGCAGGGAAGGGAGGGAGGAAAGGAAGTCCCGCCTTAGCACTTGGCAACCAGCAGCTCTGCCATTGACTTTGCTTGTCAAAAGGTTGCAGAAGGGGATCACATGGTCATGGAACACTGTGACCATTATAAATATGAATCAGTTGCCAAGCATCCAAATATAAATCACATGACCCTGGGCATGCTGCAATGGTCATAAGTGTGAAAAATGGTCATAAGTCATTTCAGTGCAATTGCAACTTTGAACAGGTATTTTTGGTCATCAAGTTTTTGACACCTTGCTAGGTGGTACTCAAATATTGCCATATCCTAAAAGTGGTACAATCGGTAAAAAGGTTGAAAAGCCCTGGGCTAGATGACCTCCACGGTCCCTTCCAACTTTATTATTATTATTATATGATTGTATGCTGAAGCCAATTATCTTTTAAGTTTGAGAGTTGATTGAATTCTTTTCTTGCAGCAGGACATCTGGAATAACGGTTCTCCATTTTGTTGGTATTAATTGCACACATGCACTAGGAGTTGCTAGTATAAGATTGGTTATTATTGAGTTATAAATTTAGTACAGAGGAACATCCATTTCGCAGGATGGCAGAGGGATGAAATACATTTCCCAAACATTGATAGCTGGTAATATTCTCAGCATATTAACTTATACCCATAGCTACAGTAAGGCAATTGTCAATTAAAAAACAAACAAACTCATAAGGAGAAAGAATTCACACCAATGACTAGGCATTATAGCAAATGCATAAAACTAAAAAAAACACCCTATTTATTGCCTGGTGTTTTCAGCTGATTAAAACAGGAGGCTAAAGGCCTTCACATTTCTCAATTAAAAACCTTTCTTCTGTTTCTGTTGTGTTATATCTCTGCCCTAAACAAGCAATCAAAAGATACATTAGGCTGGGAATATTTAAATAAATATTAATAGGAATGGGGAAGCTTCAAAACATGCACAATATATACATTTAGGTATATTTATAATATAAATAATACATTGTTCTGTTTGTTTTTCTATGATTTATACAACTATTTGAACTCAAAAGCAAATTCTTAGATTATTTTTATATTCAGACTTCTACATATTATATATGGACAGTTGTGGTTGGAATTAATGCAAACTATCAAAGACAAGTCTAAGAATGCAACTCTGCTACCTGCAGGATATCTGGTACCTCCTACTTCTCTCTACTGGCTGTTTATATTTCTGGCTGTTATACAGTATGTTAGACTTTATCATTATCCAACTTGCACAGCTTTATGTCTGACTTTATACCTGACTCTTCTAACACCATTTTCTTTCTAACACCATTTTCTTTCTAACACCATTTTCTTTCTAACACCATTTTCTTTCTAATACCATTTTCTTGAGCACAGGTTCTCCTCAGGGCTGCGTCCTAAGTCTGCTACTATTCACCCTGTTGACCCATGACTGTTGCGCTAGGTTTGCCACCAACCGTATTGTGAAGTTCGCAGATGATACAACAATAGTGGGACTTATTCATGATGGCAATGAGGGTGCTTACCACAAGGAGGTTGAGGGTTTGGTGAACTGGTGTAAGGAAAACAGCCTAGTTTTAAATACTAGAAAAACCAAAGAGATCATTGTCAATTTCAGAAAAGGCAGGCACAGCCACACTTCTCTGTGCACCAATGATTCACCTGTGGAGATGGTTACCAGCATCAAATTCTTGGGTGTGTGGTTAACAAGTAGGCTGGCTTGGTTGCTCAACAGCAAGACACTGGTGAAGTGGGCACAGCAGTGCCTGCATTTTCTGTGTCACATGAGAAAAGCACATCTTTCTTCCCCTATCCTTACCACTTTCTACAGGGGGACAATCGAGAGCATCCTGTCACACAGCATCACAGTCTGGTTTAGAAGCATCACTGCTTCAGACAGGAAGGCGGTGCAGAGAGTGGTGAGGATGGCTGAAAGATTATTGGCAGTTCCCTCCCTTCCATCCAGGACATAGCACAGAAGCGTTGCTTGAGCAGG
>NW_015387311.1:71714-79616 GCF_001527695.2 Protobothrops mucrosquamatus
ATCTTTCTTCCCCTATCCTTACCACTTTCTACAGGGGGACAATCGAGAGCATCCTGTCACACAGCATCACAGTCTGGTTTAGAAGCATCACTGCTTCAGACAGGAAGGCGGTGCAGAGAGTGGTGAGGATGGCTGAAAGATTATTGGCAGTTCCCTCCCTTCCATCCAGGACATAGCACAGAAGCGTTGCTTGAGCAGGATCCGTAAGATTATCTGGGACACTACACATCCTCTTCATGACCTGTTTTCCTTGTTACCTTCTGGGAGGAGGCTTCGTGGTATTTGTAGCAGAATATCCAGATTCAGCCATAGTTTCCTTCCATACAGCATTAACCTTGTGAACTCTAAAGCTTCCTCCTTCCTATGTATTCAAGATGGACAGTGAATAATATTTATATGTTACTTATATGTAAGTGTGTAGGTCTATACATATGTTGTATATAGTATGTTTAAATGTGTATTATGTAAGTGTACACTTTGAGAACAACTAAATTTCATTTTTAATGTGTGCCACTGTGCCCACAGTAAAAAATGACAATAAAGGTTTTCTTTCTATCTATCTATCTATCTATCTATCTATCTATCTATCTATCTATCTATCTATCTATCTATCTATCTATCTATCTATCTATCTATCTATCTATCTATCTATCTATCTATCTATCTATCTATCTACTCAAGCATGTATAAAATTCATGGGAGTTCTTATTAATTAATCTTACTGATTTCTGAGCTACTCCAGAAATATGTACATTTTCATTTTATGATCAAAACTTCAACATCATCTTCTGCAACAAATCCACCTTGTATAGTTGGATTTTATGAGTAAAGTAGATCAATCAAGTCTTGCCTTTAATGGCCATCCAAGGAACAAGGCAAACAAACTTCAGGCAAGAAAAAACATTTGGGAGCAGGGAAATGTATAATTGGTGTTCATGGGATGGTCCTTTCCTGTAAGAGATGCAATTGCATCTTCCAGCTAGGATGATTCTCCTACACACTGTTTACAAAATAGCCACATGCCACTACTGTGCTTTTCCTTAGAACTGTTTTCTTGCAAAAGAGGGTGACTCACTTTAGGCCACTTACTTGGTGCATAGCCAGGAGCTGAGATTGCAATAAATCAGCCCAGCAATTATCGTCACTATTAATATTAAGCAGCCTCTGCATGAGTCATCAAGTACTGTTCAAAACTCACAATTCTTAAGTGGGGCTGTAGCACATAATGGAGTCAGCTGGGGGGAATACATAAATAACACTAAGGGTAGGAAAAAATCAATGTTACCTATTCTGTTGCCTTCAGTAAAACTCATGATTGTAATTGAACCTCCTTGAAACAAGAAGAACTTGAATGCTGAATTTAAACTATTCCAAAATTATAATCAGAAGTGTGAGATTTGAATGCTGAATTTAAACTATTCCAAAATTATAATCAGAAGTGTGAGATTTTATTGTACAAGTCATCCACAACTTACAACCATTCATTTAGTGGTCATTTGAAGTTATGATGGCACTGAAAAAAGTGACTTATGACTGTTTTCACATTTATGACGTTGCAGCATCCCCATGGTCATGTAATTAAAATTTGGATGCTTGGCAACTGGCATTTATTTTTGACAGTAGGCAAAAATGTCCCAAGGTGATCACCCTGTGCAATCTTCTGACAAGCAAGTCAATGGGGAAGCCAGATTCACTTAATAACCATGTTACTAATTTAATTGCAGTGATTCACTTAACAGCTGTGGCAAGAAAGGGCATAAAATGGGGCAAAACTCAGTTAACAACTGTCTTGCATAGCAACAGAAATTTTGGGCTCAGTTGTGGTTGTAAATTGAGGACTACCTGTATTAATATTGATTGCCTTACTTGGGCTTCACAATTATATACACGAAATACACATTACAATATAATGGTATCATTTACTGAAAGATTTGCAAAGATTGCCATGAAAAAATTAGTATTTCTATTTTTTCCCTTTTATCTTCTTTTTTTTCTCTTGTTGGTTTCCTTCCTCTCATTGTAGAAAAGATGCTCACATAGTTTGCAGAGCCTTAGACATCTGTTCCCTTTCACATTATTTAGACTTTTGTATAAACCTACTAATTGTTCATTATTTTTGTGGATGATAGATGGGATTAACTCTTTCTTCAGTAGCTGCTTTATTCCCCCCAAAGGCCATCTATACAACAGATGGGAAAGAGAAGATCCCAAAGGAGCAGATTGAAGCTTCTTTTTCTAAACTTTATTTTTTTTTTATTTCCTTTGTAATTTTCATAAATAACTCAAGGCAACGAACATATCTAATATATGTTCCTCCTCTTATTTTTCCCACATCAACAACCCTGTGAGGTGAGTGGGGCTAAGTGAGGGTAATTGGCCCAAAGCCACTCAGCCAGCTTCCATGCCTAAGGCAGGAGTGGAACTCACCATCTCCTGGACCTTTAACCACTTGACCCAACTGGCTATCAGCTTTAAAGTATGGAATTGGTAATCTGCACTGCATTGCCCAAACTGAAAGTAATGGGACTTCATCTAGCCCACAAGCTGTTAAATCCAAGTCCTGGGTGTAAGAAGAAGGTTTTGAATGTACATATTTATGCAACTTCAGAGTTAGACTATTCTAACAGAAAAGGACAACTTGAGACTTATTGAACATTTAATATTCCTTTCTTCCTTCCAGACAAAAATATATGAAGCTGAAAATGGTTGCACATAAAGATGCAATTCACTGTTGATATTCTCTTGACTGCTTTACAAAGTAGCAGAACTGTTGTGGGGAGGAGACTTTTTAAATGTTAAAGTTTTCCTTTGGGCTTCTGGAAAGATCATTATTACTGCATGTACATGTACTGAGACTTTAGATTATCAAACCTTTGGGTTGGCTTTGCTGTAGATTTCCAGTTCATAGAGCACGATTACAGCTCACTTATTTCTATTCAGGTTGGAGACAGCAACTTACTTGTTAATTATTTCTGCAGCAAGTGATTGCTTTTCTTTTCTTTTCTTCTTGTTTGTTTTGAAGGCAACAACGATGCCATTTAGGCTTATATTTCCATCTAAGAATTAAGGGATCAGGAGATAGTATAAGAAAACTGAACCGAATATCAAGTAGAGTCTCCTTGTTTTAAATAATTAAAGCAGCCAATCCTTTGTAGGGCTCAAGGGCTGCTTCAAAACCAGATCCTGACTGTTTCTGCATGCATGTGGAGGCACAGTTACTTGCTTTCCTGGGAAAAAAGCATCCCAGATGCCAAGGGCCCGAGTTTTGATCATGTCATGGTGCTGGTGCTGCAATGGTCATCAGTGTGAGGACCCATCATAAGGCACTTTTTTTTCTTAGTGCCACTATAACTTCAATCAGTCACTAAATGAATGGTTGTAAGCCAAGAAGTACCGGTATGTCATTATAACAACAAACAGTTACAATTCTATATATACTTATTGAATGCAAATATTATTCAAGTGTGTATATATTTCTAACATGTTTATATGGCTATCATTGTTTTAACCTACTGTATTCCACATACAGGTAATTCTCAACTTATAACCACTTGCTTAATGGACACTCATAGATACGATGGATTTGAAAAAGTTTACTCATGTAATTTTTGTCCTGTTCTCAAAGTTATGCCTGATGCACATCTCCATGATCACATTTTTGGAGCTTGGCAACTAGCTTGCATTGACAAGTAGCTGCAGCATCTTGCAGACTGCATTTTATGGCAATTTCTTTGCCAATTTTCAATATCCTGGCATTGGGGTTGCTGCACTGAGAAAAGAAGGGTGAATAGAGGTCAAAGCAAAAGAATTGAACCAGGGAAGAAGGAGAGAGAACCGTTTTAGGTTTTAGAGCAAGGGTTGAATTATTAGGCAAGTTGTCTTCTAAGCTTCTGGTACAAACCACAACATCTCATTGTGACATCATAATGCAAACTCTTTCATATTTGCATCTGATATAGTACACAGGAATATAAGTGACATGTTTGCATGATTCTGTTGCAATGTGTATTTGGCATGCCACCCCTTGCCTTCAACGTCCCCAAACTTAATTGCCTCCATGCTTTTATTAGAGATATCTGTAGCCATTTGCACGGGCTACTTCATTTCTTGGTTTCAACTGTATCTCTAATTTTTCTTTTGGGAATGTAGCAATTTCTACCTTCCCATTCACCTCCCCACACTCATAAAAAGAAGTTGCAATCTTACCTTAATATCATGGCACAGATTTTTTTTCAATGCATGGCACAGATTTTTTTCCTTTAAAAAAGACATTTCTTGTATGAAGCTGGTTGCAACTATTTGGACAACTCACTCTCTACTTTGTGTAATCCTGACTATCATGTAGAAAGCATGGCCTACATTAACAAACATCATTATTATTATTATTATTATTATTATGGATCATCACACAGTCAGCCAGATGTTCAGACTGGATTTGGCATTTTGTCTACCTATCGAGTCCTTACCCAGGACCTGGGATAGGCAGATGTGGATGTTTGATGGTATTACAGATATCGTCGCAGGATGGAAGCAGTTCCTAGTAAGGCCGCCTTTTGCAATTGACTAATAGTGAATTTGTCAATGCCAATGGTGTTCAAGTGGTGCTCCAGTTGTTTTGGGATTGCACCCAAGGTGCCTATTAGTATTGGTACTACCCTTGCTTGCTTTTGCCACAGTTATTATTATTATTAAATAACATTGTAAAGAGCAGTGCATTACCATTACATTCTGCTTTTGTCATGCAGTTCATCCCAAATTTTACATACTACGGTCACACAAAATTATTTCTGTGATCTGAGACGACTTAGTTAAGAAGATCAGTGAGTGATAGATATTTATTTTTTTTTGACAGAATCGCAGTGCACAGGAAAGCAAAATCTGATCCTTTTCTCTGTTCAGGTCAAATATACACCACCGTCATGGGACCTTCCATTCCAGCTAATAATTAATGACACAGAAAATTTTCATTTCAGTCAAGAAAGAGGATAAAAGGTTAACATTCTTAATCCCTTCTAATTTCACAGATGATCCCACAATGCCTTCATCTTCTCCACAGCAAGTACTTTTGTATTTGTATTTGTTTTTTAAAAAGGAGAGAGTTTCAGCCATTTTCAAATTATTAGCAAACACCTCAGTATTGTGCAAATTATTGCCCTCTGGAAAGTTGATGTAACTCCAAATAGCTTGTGCCAGCTAAGGGTTGAAGGGGTCAAAATCCAGCATAATTGGGAGCCATCAAATTGGAGAACACTGATATACATTATGAAATATATTATAAGGACTTGACCATGTGTCCAATTGCTTTAAGTGTTGATGGATGTCCTGTATGTTGAATAACCTGTTTTTTAACCAAGCAAGAAAGGATTCTAAGAGCATTTGCTTATAAAAGTATTTATTAAATATCCAGTTGTTCACTGACAGTGAGATGGGCAAGTAAAATCCATATGTTATATTTTTTTTTCCTTACTATATTTGATACAACATAAATCCTGAAAAGGCCACAATCATTTTGTTCAGCAAAGCAGAATAGAATAAAAATGCAAGCATGAAGTCTTTTAGTCTGTCAGAAGCAAATACCCTACCATTACTGTGAATGTTGTAAAATGTTAAAATGGAGAGAGAGAGAGAGAGAGAGAGAGAGAATGGGGGGACGAGAGAGGGAAGGAGAGAGAGAGATTCACAAGATAAATGGCAGGATGAAAAAGAGTATTTTATGAGATTTTTTTTGGCAATCTACCATTGTGATGAATGGTAAAGTAGAGTAAATGCAGCATAATGGGAGATTTATGTAAATAGGAATTATCATTCATAGCATGTGCATACCAAAGTTAATTTCTGAGAATATCCTACTGTGTTTCCCCAAAAATAAGACTCAGTCTTATATTTAATTTTGCCTCCAAAAGAGGCACCAGGTCTTATTTTGGGGGGATGTTTCACCCACTTACCTTAGGACCGCGCAACCAGGCCTCCCATGCACTGACACCTGTCGTGCCGCAGCCCAGGTTCTTCTGCAGCTGCTTGCAACAATATAACACATGGTGCATCGTGTCGCTGCTGCTACTTGCAGCAGGAGGTCTCGTGGCTCATCATGCCAATCTTGCCACTGATGCCGCTCGCAACAAGAGGCCGTGTGGCTCGTCGTGCTGATCTCACAGCTGCACCACTCACCACGGGAGGCTGTGTGGTTCATCACACCAATTAAGCCAGTGCTGTGAGTGGTGGCAGCGGTGCCATCGGCGCAATGAGCCACACAGCCTCCTACTGTGAGTGGCAGCACTGGCACGATTGATGCAACAAGCCATGCGGCCTCCTGCCATGAGCAGCAGCGGCAGCATGATATGCCATGTGTTATGCGGCCGCACTCAGGCAGCAGCAGAACAGGTGTTGGGGCATGGGAGGCCTCACTGCAGCAGTCCTAAGTTAAGCGGGTGCAAGGCATGTGAAGCGGCTCCTCCCCCCCACGCACCTGCCCTGGCTTGATTTTATGCCTGCACCTCAGTCCAACACTAGGGCTTATTTTGGGGATAGGGCTTATATTAGGCACACCCATAAATTTCAAGCTAGGGCTTATTTTCAGGATAGGTCTTATTTTCGGGAAAACACCGTACATTAAATGTGAAGGCTTTATTTAAAATTTACTATTTAAAAGTAGTTAGTGTACAAGTCATAATATTCAGTATTATTCTACTCCGACTAGTCCAACATTTTGGTTTTCATATAGGACAGCACCATTCACCATATTTATGGGCATACGTTTGTGAATGTTTGAACACGGGCATCCATAGGTGGAGATACGGAGCAGCAGGTAGGCAAGAGAGTAAAAAAGTGCATTTGCAACAATTGCAACACAAATGTTCTCCCTCCCCCCCGTTATGATGTTGCATTACAATGTCTCAGTGCACAGTTATTCTGTCAAAAATGTGAGATTCAACAGATGCCTTTGTATTCAATAACTTGCTTCATCCAATTAGTTTCTGAGAACTAAAAGCCAGTCACAATTCTTTATCATTGCTATTGGCATCAGATTGTTCCCTCTAACTTTTTTCATACTCAGGCAAATTATGAATAATAATATCCCATAACTATATTATCTATTTACAGATTATTATAATGTGCAAGACACACTTGTAATATTACAAGAACTTTGTAATAGTGTCTCTTAGAGCTACATAAGTTAAAGCCCTAGGGATGTTTTATCAAATGTAGCGCTAAATGCAGACCAAAAGTGCTTTGCTCTAAAGTCTGGTGGCTTCTATGTATGCATCATCCAAGATGAGTCATCAGTGAGTCGCTAATAGTGTTTCGATACACATGACTGATCTTCATCACTAAAGTATATTATCCCCAATAAGGTGTCATTTGTATTTATGGAGTCCTGTCACCACTCAACCCTGAAGTTCCATTTTTTTCCTATCTGCTGGCAAATTTCACTTTAATTTTTTAATCAATCATCAAGATGCTGACCTTCATGTCTGAGGTATGCAGACTTTTTGTAAACAAAATAGAAATTTACATATGGCTTGAAAAGCACAGATAATACCTTTGGCCTTTGTTTTTGTTCATGGATTTGTAGTGAATGAGAATGGCGGTCAAAGGGATTTGTGAATTTGATCAAAGTAAGCAGACAATTTAATGCCTCATGGACAAAACTCACAGAAAATTAGTCAAGACTCATCTGCCTTCAAGATGAAACAGCATAAAAACTTTAAGGTAGAGATACATCAGTTGGAGGCAGCTAAATTAGATTGTTGAGAGAGACCTACAGGCCATTCAAACTAATATCCTATCCTAAGGCAAGATTGTCTACTACAAGCTCAGCAGGAGTCAATCAATGTAGCTCAGACAATGTGCAACACAGGATAGACTGCATAGGAATGTCTACTAACAATGTCTATATAAATA
>NW_015387311.1:79654-109499 GCF_001527695.2 Protobothrops mucrosquamatus
CTTTAAGGTAGAGATACATCAGTTGGAGGCAGCTAAATTAGATTGTTGAGAGAGACCTACAGGCCATTCAAACTAATATCCTATCCTAAGGCAAGATTGTCTACTACAAGCTCAGCAGGAGTCAATCAATGTAGCTCAGACAATGTGCAACACAGGATAGACTGCATAGGAATGTCTACTAACAATGTCTATATAAATAATGGAATAAAGTCACAAATTACAGAGACAATAAACCAACTCCCTGGCAGCACTGTTTATTAGAATGCAATTCCAAATATAACAATGTGGAAGAACTTGAATGTGATGATCTGATTGATTTTTCAAAGTAATAAATACATACATCTGGTAGAGGTCATAATGACACCAAGAGTGTCTTCACATCATTATGCAAATGACATGAATAATTTCTACCAATAATTTGTGTTTATTTTTTGATGCCATAACACACATGACAGCCAGTTTGGTGTAGTGGTTAAGGTATCAGGCTAGAAACTGGGAGACTATGGGTCCTAGTCCCGCTTTCGGCACAAAGCCATCTGGGTGACCTTGGGCCAGGCACTTTCTCTTAGCCCCTGGAAGGAGCCAATCGCAAACCACTTCTTACAAGCCTTGCCAAGAAAACCCCAAGGACTTGTTTAGGCAAGCTCTGAGGATCAGACACAATTGAATTGAAGAAAAAATAATGACAACACATAATAGCACTTCTCCTTTTGAAACCCATGCAGATGTCCATAGTAGGAGATTGTGCTTAATTTTATTAAAGACAAAAATCATGGATATAAGGTAAACCATTAATGAATAGAATGGCTTGCCTTCAGAAGTTGTAGGTGCTCCATCATTGGAGGCTTTTAAGAAGAAACTGGACAGCCATTTGTCTAGAATGGTATAGGGTGACCTGCATGAGCAGGAGGTTGGACTAAAAGACCTCCAAGGTCCCTTCCAACTCTGTTATTCTGTTATATATCTAGTCACAACAAAAGCAAAGTCATTCCTTACCAGCAAAATAGCTTCAATTGTAACTTTCTTAAAGGTCTATCAAAAAATACTAAAGATAGTAAAATAGATTTCTAATAATCCTTTCTAATCCAGAATGAGAATTATGCTTTCAATTGTTTAGCTATCCTTTCATTAAAGTATCTAATTATACCCTAAATTCAAAATGATTGTGATTATTTTAGATTTATTTATGTATTAGATTTGGAGAGTGTCCAGCTCCCAAAAGACTCTGGACAATAACCATGTAAGTTTCTGGTTGTAAATAAACTTGCTGTCTGTTCCTTCCTTTGATATTCACAAATATCAAAGAGATCCTAAACTGGAAATTGTCTGATACTTAGATGCCCTGCACATGGGGAAACATTAATAATCATATTAAACTCTGTATGTTTGCATTCAACATTTGAAGACACATTTTGTGTCGAAACCCTAAATGTTGAAACTATAACTTCAAATTATGATACACCAATGTTCATACTAACATTTAAGGATGAATTTTATAATAGTCAAAAATGACATTAAAGGTCTTATACTATGTGCTTGATCTCAATTTATTCCTTTACTACCTTCATTTCTCTATACTATTATTTTCTTCCTATTATTTGAAGTTTTGT
The DNA here is from genome assembly GCF_001527695.2 of Protobothrops mucrosquamatus. NCBI lineage: Eukaryota > Metazoa > Chordata > Lepidosauria > Squamata > Viperidae > Protobothrops > Protobothrops mucrosquamatus. The sequence goes on from NW_015387311.1 coordinate 81,265, forward strand.
AAACATCATGCTTTGAAGTTATTTTCAAATACATTTCAGAAATCATGCTGATACAACACAACTACCGGTATACCTTGTCAGGTTGATAGGCTATTTGGGAAATGAAATGTAATATTGGCCTTTTAGCCAGATGCAGTTCTTTGAAGTAAAGTCCTATGTGTATTTTAGTTTGATTTCTCAATATGCCAGATGCTTTCATATCATTTGCTGGCAACACATGTCTACTATTTTCATAACCCAACAAGACAATTATGGTGTGAGGAAACAAATGGACAACAATTAGAATGAGAAACCATTCTAACTTACTTCAGTACCCTAAAAACATTCTTCTAGGGAGGCAGGGTAATAAATAAAAAATAATTCAGGCAAATACAAAATTGTGATGGAGGCAAAACTGATAAGTAAATTCAGTGCTGCATTACTTAAAACACATAGACCTCGAGGTATACCTATAGCTAAGAATGATAGTCCCCATGTAGCAATTTTTCTTCTTCCTCTTGCAGGTTGAACTTTTTTTGCCATCAGCTGAATTATTGCTTTTAGTATTCTCCTGGTAGCTGGTTGAAATGTATATGCACATCAACATTTAGACTGAACTCTAGTAACATACCTCACTCTAACTATGTCAGGTATTACATTTCTTGAATGTTGTTGATGTCTCAAACCATTGTTTAAAATGTTATCTATCTATTGCAAGATACAGTTTCTTGCAGGCTATGTCTTGGCATTCTAACATTGGTACAACATTAAATTGACTAGTCTTCATAGTATCACAAGACAGAGTATTCATTTCACTGTGAACTGAAGTCATGCAGGAATCTTAATGAAAGTCTATGGACAACAAGGGGTATGTTTCAATTGTTCTTCAAGTAGAGATAAAGTCTAAATCAGGAGAAAGGTCAGAGTAATTCAGAATTAAGTATCTACAAAAATGGGTTGAAAGCTCTTCATATCTTCTAAAAGCATTAGGATGGAGATGGGACCAGAAAGACAGGGAGATCTGTCCTAAAATTAGAATGACTGTTGTAATCAGAGAACCATTAGTCATCACAATCACAGTGATTCTTGAGATTCAATCACTACCAATTACCTTAACTACAACATATTAGATTTACTTCATTTATTATTACTTGATTTTACATGCCTCTTCAGATTCCTGACTCTAAACTGTTCACAGGAATCCAATAAAGAAATTAAGTTTAAAACATAAACCAATTTAAAACAATATTTGATGGTTAGATTGTGATATCAGGGTTTCATAGTGATGGATTGGCCAGTGCAAGCCACCTAAAGGTCCCTGACAAACTGCAGACATTGCAGAAGCAATGGTTAAGACTAAAGAATATGAGCTCATGTATGTATGTATGTATGTATGTATGTATGTATGTATGTATGTATGTGTGTATATTTGTGTGCATATATCACAGAATGCAAGAGCAAGCTTACCTAAAACAAGTCATGCTACACTCAAAATATAACAGTGTCTTCAGAAATACCAGATGCATATCACGCTCAATTCCTTCTTACTCCTATTTCTTGCTCACTCTAGTTTCACTGATAAAGGAGAATATTGTAGCTGAGGGGTGAAATGAGGGATCCTTGACGTTCTCCGGGCTTGGTTGTTTTCTTGCAGACATTTCATTACCCAAACTAAGTAATATCATCAGTGCTCACAACAGCATAAATACTGATGATGTTACCTAGTTTGGGTAAGGAAATAGTTTCAAGAACACAGCCAAGCTCAGAGGGCACCAAGGACTCTAGTTTTATTCTCTGGAGCCCTAGAGCAATACAGTTTTCATTACCTTGTTTTGCAGAATGCATATTCAAAGCTCCTCTAAAAGAGCATCTAAAGAAGTCCTTGAAGAGGAAGAGGGAGGAGAAACAGAGGACTGTCTGTGACCTGGGCTCCAAACACTACAGGGAAAATGGAGCTCCATTTTCCCCCCACAAACAAGCCAGATAACTCATAGGCTACACTGACTGCTTCACAGAGTTAAAGTTTGAGGTGGGCCAGACTGTCTTCATGCAACTTAAGTTTTAAATATAACTTTGTTAATTTATTTGAATTTTCTTGTAAACTGCATGCTCACCTCTTTATAGAAGAGTAGGAATTAAATTAAGTAGCGAACAACATAAATAGATTAGATTTGGATGTTGTTGAAGTTGAGTTACAAGTTTATATAAAAAAGGCAAAACATAAAGAAACTAATCTAAAATTCCTCTGAAAAATCTTAGGAAAAATAAACAAAATTATCCTAATCCTGCTTACTGAACATCCACGGTCTTTTCTCTATCAAATATTAATGGTAGTAAGTGAAACATTGCCCATTCTAGATATTTTAGTCCTACCTGCATTATATCCTCAGATTCTTGCCACTTACAAAATACTTGGAGCTGAAGGCCATTTTAAAACATTGCTGTATATCCCCCTACCACATCACATCTGTTTTGACCTAAGTTAATTATGTGTACTTAAATTCAAATGCCGCTAGATGTGGTTCTTGGAATTCTTTCATTGTAGGATCCTTCTGATCTTCTGTTGGTTCTTCTAATCTTAGCCTGCACAGAAAATGTTTTTTCCTTTTTCAAGATAACCATCATAACCATGGTTACAGTTGTAAATCAAAGTACAGCTAAGCAGGGCTTCATTTCATTTAAATCCACATGGAATAGGAAAGCCAATAGGTTTGACCACATTGAGAAACAATGGTGAAATGTGGTTTACTTATCAAACTGTCCTGTCAATGCTGAGTAGAGTAAATCACAGTTTCTGATGTGCCCTTTGTTCTAGTGCCAGAGGTTAACATTCCTATTTAATGAGCAGCAAGCCTCTGAGCACCTAATGATCAATCTCTTTGGGTAGACAAACTTTCTCCATGTCTAAATTATTCTAGAAAAATAGAAATGAAACTACAGTATAGCAGTTTTATGTAGATATTTTAAATGTTCCTACTTGCATCTCACAATTGGCATATTCATATCCAGCAGATCATGGAGTTTCAAATGGAAATTACTAAGCTGAAGATGGCATCTTCAGCCTTCGTGGTGCAGTTTCAAAGTAGGATTTGAAAATTGGCTGCATTTTAACATAAAATTTAAGTTGTCTTGGTATTTCTGAGCTGAGTTTGTAGTTTTAAGGCTATATTAGTAGGTAGTAATTCAGTACTTGTCTGTTAGGTCCCACAGGTCCATTCTCAATTCTTAAAATTCCACTTTAAAATTCTGCTACAAGCTCTTAGACACACAGCATAGCTAGATATGAAACTTTACTGCATACTAGATTGATGCCTTTGTATTTATTTATAACATTTTTTATACCATCCAATTCTCAAGACTCCAGCCAGTATACAGTAGTGAGGACTAAAAACATAGCTCAACTACTACACAGCTAAAAACTAGTAATCATAATAAACCCAATCAAAACTCCTCTGGTCACCTCAAACACAATAAAACCATAGAAAGCAATAGCTGAGACCTGTCAGAGTGCAAATCCCCTCTGATGTCCATGACAATTCAAACTGATTGTTGCTTCAATGGACTCTTAGCTGTCTCCTTCAGCAAAGCACTGATGCTAAGTAAGTTATATTTCTATAACTAGCCACTTTGTCCTAGAATCTAGCTTGTTGGGTTGACTTCCACATTGGGGGCCAGTCCATCTGTGTCCCCCTCAACACAACTTTACTCCACTCATTTAGCATAGATGGTCCCTTATCATCTTAAATTCTCAATCATAAGATATTTTACAAATGACAAATTCATTTTGCTCTCAACTATATTAATGTAGGAAAGAATAAAAACAACACCTCAAGAAAATAAGTCTCACTCTGTCAGATTTCTCTAGAAATGGCAGCTTCTTGCAGTTGCTTTGAGCTGGAAAAAATATGGATAACATTTTTACAGCTAGTATTATAGGCAGCTTGACTCAGAGACTGTGTTGGAATAATGTATTGACAGTAATTATGCCATTAATGGTACTTTCAAAAAAAAACGTGCAGGAAGCAATGAATAATGAATTACCCTAAATGATCAGGGCCAGTATAATGAAATGAACAAAATAAATGAACTGGCACAAAGAAGAAACAAACTCGGTTTCCTGTACCATTTCCTAGAAACATAATATTGGAGGTTAGAGTCATGATTTAAAGACAGCTTCATTTTTCTTAGCAAAGTGGTTGTGCATGCACATACATCTGAAAACAACTGGAACAGGTGGTGAAGCAGTCTGCAGAAATATAGGACTGCTTTGTTGAGTTAAAGAGAAATACATTTTATGAATTTGTGCACATTGCGAAGCACCCTTTTAAAAGGTTTCCATGGATTTCCTTTAGCTAAAGCAGGGGTCCCAAACCCCTGGGCCGCACAAGTGTGTAACTCACACAAATGGAACTTCATGTACATGACTGAGTGACCATCACTCAAGCAAATGGAGCTGTGTGTGCAAGAGTGTGTGCCTGCTGCTCACACAGAATCCCCCCCCCCCCATGGCTGGTCTGCAAAGCTGGAAAGGTTGAGGACCATTGAGCTAAAGGGAAACATATTTTATCAATTTTAACCTAATTAAAAAAAACTATGAATGAATAGCACTGTCACATCTGCAGAGTCTATGGATAGAATTCCTAGATTTCATTAAAGGGATAGGAAATCCCTACTACCTTTATTATTTCTACATCTACTATGAATCCAAAAGCAGAACATAGCTAGAATTTGGTATGGAGTCAGAGATTCCATGAATCTGAAGTACAAATTGGAAAAATTGGATAGAAACCTGTAAAACGTTAATATAAAATGTAATTTAATGATCTATAAACTTTATATTTATCCTTTTTGATCCAAAAGTGGTTTCTAGAAGGTACATCATTGCTTTTAATGCACTAGCTTCTGATTAATTATACACCGGCTGCGAGAGGAGTCCTAGGCTCTAATATATCAAAAGAATATGTAATGTTCATAATGGCATTATTGCTCTGCATGCAGTATAATTTGTTCTTTCCTGGAAGGATCATCCAATGGAATCGGTTTAGGACAGGAGTACTGATTTTTGTTGTTGCAAGCTCGAGTTTTTGCTTCATAGAGAGAATAGCAACAACAAAACATTTTGGAGAATTAAATCCTTTTTTTAATAATTCATTTTGTAATGTTGGTTGGGTTTGGAAGTTCTGTTCCTGCAAATGACTTCCAAACTGATTTGCTTTGAATGGATCTACATTTTTAAATCATTAAAATGATAGGCAGACTTCATACTCAGCAATGCCAAATAAGGTAGCTGTATGAAATGAAACTTATTCCAAATATGCCTAATGTGTGAGCTACAACTTTCCACCAAATGTATTATTTTCCCTTTCATTGAACCTGATGGGGTAAACAAATCTGATGCTCATGACTAAAGCAACTGGACCGATTTAACGTAATGGGTTCTAAACTATCATAGCTCCTTTAGGCTTTCATGATTTCAAAAGTGTGCTCTAGAGAACATATAATTTTATAGGCCATATACATAACTGAATAAGAATTTGTTCAAATCTCTCAGAGAATAGTAATGGCTAGACATACATATATACAATATATCATATATATTATGATGAACAAATTAATTTACCATGAAAAGTTCTTTTTTCCTCTCTCCATTTAGAAAAATATTTTCCATCCATTTACTGTTTCTCCTAAAATAGTGCTTTAGAATATCCCCTAATTTTTATTCTGTTGGAAATTAAAAACTGATGGTTGCTCTTTGGTAGTTCTCTGCTGCATTCAGGCTTGTATTCTCATTATCTCTTTCCATTTTTTATATTAATATTGATTGCAGAATAAAAATGAATGCATTGTACAATGTGTAGCAGATAAAGATAATTTAAAAGTTCTCAGGTGAATAGACACTATAAGTGTTAACATTTCGACTCAACATTCCCTTACCAGGATTATAAATTGTGTTATCTGCTTCTACTTCTAATATTTCAGTTACATAATCATTATGCTCTTGATTGGGACAAATCCTCAAAAATTGCTGTAAAACCTAATTTAATTATAGTAATTTCAATAACTGCTCTGTTTGTCAGTGGGTTATATCCAATTCATAGTCCTTTATAAGGGCCCTCCACTAAAGGGATAGAGAATAAACCATCAATGGGGCTTAGTATCAAAGTGCAGGGTAGAGATGGATTTCCTTAAGTATCTTGTTTCAACATGGTAAAATTAGCAATAGCACTGAGATTTCAATACCACTTCATAGTGCTTTACAGCACTCTCTAAGCAGTTTACACAGTTAGCATATTGCCCCCAACAATCTGGGTCCTCATTTTACCAACCTTGGAAGGATGGAAGGCTGAGTTAACCTTGAGCTGATCAGGATCAAATTCCTGGCAGTGGGCAGAATCTGCCATACAGCATTCTAACCATGTACCACCACAGCTCTTACAATGTGTTCAGGCAATGTTCACCTCTAGCCTAGGTTTATCAGTATCTGCTGTAGAGTATATTTATCTTTGAATACTGCATAAAATAGAAAAGTTTATTTGATTAAGTTCTTTACTAAAATGGAGCAATGGACCTTCTACATCTAAACTCATCATGAGTGCAACAGAACCTAACCAATTACTGGCAGAAGAGAAGACATTATATTCACCAGCTACTGTAGTAGAGCACAGGTGCAAAGAACAAACTTATTGCACAGGCACAAGAAATCAATTATTATGTTACAGCTGTGGCCCATGTGGAATATCAAGCCCCATGTTTCTTTCCAAGACAGAGGCACAATTTGCTCTTAGCCAAGCAGCACTTCCACTTATTGTATATATCCTCTGAGAAGTTCAGGTAAGGATGAAATACTTGGGGGTTATGTTGACAAACACAAATATAAAATTGTTTCAAAATAATTACGTGCCTCTTTGAAATGATATTAAAAAGGACCTACAAAGATGGGACGAATTGCATTTATCACTATTGGGTCAAATCTCTGTAATTAAGTTGAATGTCCAGACATTACCAATACTTGAAACTGATATTCCATTTAAACAATGGCAGAAGAATATTTCCAAGTGTATATGGCAAGGGGAAAAAACCAAAAATTAGACACAAGCTATATTGCAAGATGCTAAGGCAAGAGGAGGTTTGGGTTTACCAGATTTGAAATTGCACTTTGATGCAGGCTGTCTGGCCTGGCTAAAAGTGGGTGAGCCTCCAGAACAAGAAGCTACTTGATTTAGAAGGTATAAAATAAGGTTTTCCACGAAGTTGCTTCTTTGGGTGTTCCCCCAGGAAACTTTCTTTAGAAAAGAAATGGTGGTGAAGCCAGACTGGTGGACTAATAATACTTTTCAACTCCGGTGACCCTACCCTTAAGTCAAGGGAAGCGTTAGAATCAGAGGGCTATGTTTGCCATTGGTTTACATACCAGCAACTGAAAGAAAGATTCAAACTAAATAAAAATAGTTATAGGTTTGATTTTGTTAAAAATGAATTGGAAATCTTATTGTGGGGTAGTGATGAACATATTATTGGTAAGGTATATAAAATGGTATTGAAACTGAATTTGGAAAGTGAACATGTAAAACATTGTGTGATTCAGTGGGCAAGGAACTTTGGATATAATATAATGCTTAAACAATGGGAGAATATGTGGACAAAAGTTTAAAATTCTCACTAAATTATAATTTAAAAGAAAAATTTTATAAGATGATGTACCACTGGTATTTAACACCAGATACGTTATCTAGAATGTACAAAGGTATTTCAAATGAATGTTGGAAATGTAAGTGTAAAGAAGGGACCTTTTTCATTTATGGTGGACATGCGATAAAGCAAAGAAATATTGGAGTAAGATTCACAACCTAATATAGAAAAATCTTAAAGCAAAGATAAAGTTGAAACCAGAAACTTTTCTTTTGGGCTTAATGGAAAAAGACTTGGAAAAAAACTTGGAACTTTGATCTTATATACGTTGGCGACAGCATGACTATTGTATGCACAAAAATGGAAGGACATTTCGACTCCCACTATGGATGAATGACCACTGATGCTGATGGAGTTGGCAGGGTTGACTAATTGACCGTTCTGATTAAAGAAAAGAATATACCGGTAAATACTTTTATTTCTACTTGGAGACCGCTTCTGGACTTTGTACTTGAGGTGGAAAAAAATGAAGCTTTGATTTGGGGTTTACTGATTAGATTGATTTGTTCGCATAGAAATTTATATATTATGAAATATATTATGAAAAAGTAAAAAGTTGAGGTTTATATATTATGGAAAAGTAAAAAGTTAAGGTTCAATGTTAATACTTTATTCTACTGCAACAGAGGGAGTCGGAAATCAATGCCTTTTGTTTTCTTTTCTCCTTCTCCTCCCCACATTTCTTTCTCTTTTCCCTCCCCACTGTGTCCTATTATTTGCTTTTGAATTTTTGTTTTTATTCTATAGTCTAATAAAATGTTAAAAATAGAGGGGGGGGAGAAGTTCAGGTAAGGATGTCCTAGATGTTCCAGTTTGTTCATATGATAATTCTGTAACTTAGGCAACTCCTGTACTCCAAATGTTGCTGAATTGCAACTTGCAGCTTTCTCAACATGGCAGTGCTTTTTCAGGATACTGTGAACTGTAGATCAGCCACAGCTTGAATTTCACAGGTTGTTTATTCCTTGGTTGAAAGCCAAACAGAACGTGGTTTTGATTGTGAATGCAGTTAACATCCATGGTCTTTTTTCTTGTTATGTAAACCCTTCTAGATCCCCACAATCACAATGTAGTATAGGTTCCTTCACATTTTCTGTTTATAGAACATAAATAAAATCACACTATTACAGGTAGTCCTCGACTTATGATCACAACTGAGCCCCAAATTTCTGTTGTTAAGTGAGACAGTTGTTAAGTGAGTTAAGTGAGTTTTGCCCTATTTTAGACCACTCTTGCCACAATTGTTAAGTGAATCACTACAGTTGTTAAGGGAATCTTGCTTCCCCATTGATTTTGCTCATCAGAAGTTTGCAAAAGGTGATCACATGAGCCCTGCACATTGCAACCATCATAAAGATGAGTCAGTTGGCAAGCATCTGAATTTTGATCATGTGACCATGGGGATGCTGCAATGGTTGGTTAGTGTAAAAGTGTAAGTGTAAAAAATGGTCATAAGTCACTTTTTTCAGTGCCGTTGTAACTTCGAACAGTCACAATTGAACTGTTGTATGTTGAGAACTACCTGTACTATCATGCCAATTTTGGTCCTGAAAGTGACAATCCATTATTGTCAGATCAATCTCTCAGGCTTGAAACTCTAGTTCCAAATTGGCAAAATGTAAAGCTTACTACCCTTGGTGTGAGTAGCCGAATATGTAATTACCATAAAAAAAATCTCTTCATTCCACCCCCTGCATCAAAGGATGAGAGCATAGAAATCAATTATTACAAGTTCTCCATCCAGCAAAGAAAACACTGCTTCAATTGATTCATTGCTTAATGTACCAATTGAAACTGCAATGTGCACCCATTACGTGAGAAAAGTTGGCTTGATGAAGAATGTCTTACGTTGGACACATTTTTATGAGCTTCTATAAACAGGACAATTAAAGTGCAGGGTGAGGAACTTGAAGCAAATGGAACTTGAGTTCCATTCACTTGCAAAATGAATTTTGACAGGCTCAGAGAAGAAATGAAGAGGGGGGGGAGCTGCATAGCTTTACTAAAATTTGAGACATTAATTGCACTTAACTAGATAGTGTATAAAGGATAAATTGTAAGTGGTTCCTGGATCTGAAAATCATTGCATTTAGCAGGATTCAATCAAAGAAGGAATGCATGAGGAGTATATTACTGACTGTCCAACATCCTCTAAGCCGTTTCAATAAATGACCAGAATTAACTGTCATTTAATTGTTGACTGACATTTACTTAAATCTCTGTAGGATCTACAGAGGTTATTTGCTTAATTTGAAATCAGTAGAGCTCCAAGTCAATGAAGAGAGTGGCTGAGGATCGTGGCACAGATTATACCAGTCTTACAACCTAAAGAAATGTTTAATTGGAAACTATACCCACACACTGCTCTGTTTATCAGTGTTCCTACACAAATTTTTAGATCTCATTTTGCTCTGTAGCAACCAGCGTCCTTGCAGGAATCATTGTGTGCATGTGGTATGCTTGTGTGTACAGTATTCTTATCTTTTTAAATGAGAACGTTTTTTTAAAAAAAAAGGCCTGGGTGGGTTTTTGCAAATTCATAAATCATAAATAGAAGATTATGGATGGTAGCAAAACAAGGTTTCAATCTTTATAGGCTGCAGGCAAGAAACCAAAGTAGTTAAAAAGCAAAGCAGGACAGTAGTGGTTAAACATAAATCAGAAACAAAGGCAAAAAAAATATCAAATTTGTTTGGAAGGGATCTTAGAGATCATCTAATCCAAACTCCTACTCGATTCAGTCACTAAAGCATCTCTGGATGGTCCAGTTAAGGACCTCTAGCTACGGAGAACTTGCTATTTCACGTGGAAACTTATTCTACTGGCTGGCAAGTCATATGCATCAAGAAATTCCTTTGATGCCTATTTTTATCCCATTAATGCTTGTCCTGCCCTCTGGAAGAATAGAAAAAAATGTCCACTCCTTCTATGTCAGAGGTCCCCAAACTTTTTGGCACCAGGGACTGGTTCCATGGAAAGAGGTTTTTTCATGGATCAGAGGGGGCGTGGTTTTGTGTGCTGCCTGCATCCTGTGTATGGGGCTTTGCTTGTTTGTGCGGCCCGGTTGCTGGCATGCCGCGGCCCGGTATTGGTCCACGGACTGGGGGTTGGGGAACCCTGTTCTATGTAACAATCCTTCAGATATTTGAAAACTACTATGGATATACCTGTACCATGCTTAAATAGTAGGGCTGGTTAAGTAAGTTAAATTCCAGCAAACAATCAGACATGGGAGAATGAAGTGGGAGAATGAAGTGGCTTGCATTTTCTTATTCAGATGTAGAACTTTTAATTTATCTCATTAATCCTATTAATTTCTACTCATTGTTTAGCTTTTTTTTAAGCCTTCTCCTTTTAGATCTAAAGTGTTAGCCCTGTTAGTGTTAGCTAAAGTGTTAGCTCTGTCAAGGTAATGATTTAGACGCTAACCAGCTGATGTATTGTATGATGTAATGTTGGGAATGACTCAGCAGGGTCTATGTCCCTTTAAGAGCTTTGTATAAAAGGGAAGGCTCTGCAGATATGTTCTCTCTCTTCTGTTTCCTGCTGTAACTGCTGTGTGTTGTATCTTGCTGTATTAACACATGTATATGTATTGTTCTGGGTGTATGATATTGTAGATAGTGTAAGATAAACCACCATTTAATATAGACCACTGTTTACTGTGTTTACTCCTGGGTTATCTCAGCGCAATAAGACTGTGCATGCTCTGACACCCTCCCCCCATAGTTTTGTGTCACTTGCACATTTGATAAGTATCCCCATATCACTTACTAAAGTCAATGATAATAAAGGATATAGGACACAGGAAAGAGGGCTGTGATACATCCCTCCAGTCTGAAGTAGACCAATTAAGGCACTTGTGAAACCATCTAATGATAGTAGCATCCAGCCCATACTTTATCATTTAGTTAAGAAGAATGTCACGATTCTTATATCATTGATGATATATGATATATGATATCAAGCACAATATCACTCTATAAAAAGCTCTGAGGAGCCTTTTTTACACTGCTGGCCAAATTACTTGTCTTCCATGCTGCTCTTTTCTGTTTTTAAGCCAATTTCAGAAATTCTACTCCATACTGCAGTGGGTTGGCAAGAGGACTGGGCTGGTGCTCCATCTATCTGGATTACAGGAACTGCAAGACCTCTTTAGATATTCTCCTATATTTTGCCCTTCCCTACTGTGCAGAGAAATCAAGCTTCAGTGGTGGCTCCTGTGGTGGAGCTGCTTTTTCCTTTGAGGGGTTATTTCGTCCTTGTGAATCTCCATGCCTTTCTTTTGCTTTTCCAGATATTTGCATGTCTGGATGCCTTCACTTCTCCTTCCCGCATTATTTCCTGTGACACTAAATTATTGCATCACCGGTCTGGTGCCGAAGTACTCTAAACCACTGGGAACAGGTCCATGGAAATTGTGTAATAAGGAAGAAATGGTAGCCCATATGTTTATAAACACACTTATAAATACAATAGCAAAATTCCAAGGCCGCAACCTAAAAATGTATATAAGAATAGAACAGAACAGAACAGAACAGAACAGAACAGAACAGAATAGAATAGAATAGAATTCTTTATTATATGATCAGACACACAAGGAATTTGTCTCTGGTGCATAAGCTCACAATGTACATATAAACAGCAAGTAATAGGTCATAGGTCATTGTTATTATTCTGTATATATAACAAACAGTGGTGGGATTCAGCCGGTTTGCACCATTTCGGCAGAACCGGTAACTAATTTTTTGTTGCCCAGGCCCCGAATGGACTTCCGGAAGCAGCATGCCCACAGATAACCGGTTGTTCACATATTTGAATCCCACCACTGATAGCAAGCAAATAAATACATAAATAAATAAGAGAAGGAAAGTTTGTAATACTGTGGGCAGGGGAAGGAGAGCAAGAGATGTATCCTTCACCCAATTAGGAAGAAACCAGATGGATGCTCACTGGAGATGAAAGACCAGAATGGAACATGATCTTCGGAAGGGAGAGGATAGTTCATTGATTTAAGAGGCCACCCTTGGATCAATTGCAAGATTATAAAATAATGTGGAGAACATAGCAATACGGTAGCCCAAGACAAAATGGCTGCATAGGCCATACGTTCAGCCACTGGCAGGGAGGGATTGTGCTAGGCACTGAAGCCAATTGCTAATGAGGCTACTATTTGAACAGAATCAAGCTGTTGATGAACTGCTCTGAAAAGCTTACAAAAGTGTCAGAAAGCAATAGTTTTGAAGCCAAGTTGGAAAACATAAGTGCAGCATCCATTTGCAATGGGCTGTAAGTAAGAAACTGGCAATGTCAGGTGAATGGCCTGTGCTGGCAACGGGTCAAATAAAAGCATGGTTTTACCTATGTCTACTGCAATCATTGATCTGCACTATAATGATGCCATAAAATATATGTGGGTAGCCAAATAACAAAAAAGGATGGAGTTCAATGAAAAGTAGCCAAAAGAAAGGAATACGGATAGTTCTTGAGTTATGATGGCAACTGGGACTGAAATTTCAGTTGGTAAGTAATGAGGTTGTAATGTCACATGACCGCATCGCTTAGTGACAGCAATCCCTGCAGTCCCCATTGCCAACATTTAAGTTGTTAAAGTCATATAGGTTGTTAAACAAGCACCTGCTTGCAACTTCTTGCCAGCTTCCTAGAACCAAAGTAAGTGGAGAAGCTGGCAAGAAGTTGCAAGTCCCTAGCAGCTCACAAGTAGGCCAGGAGGCAGGAAAGTGGTTCCTGCCAGAGGGGAGAGGGTGAGTGGGGCTGTGTGAATAGTGGGGAAGGCTTGGGGAGGTTGTGTGAGAGTACACAAGTGGCTGGGGAGGTATGATGTGTACGCCATGAGGCTCAGACTATTGATTTTGGTTGTGGGAAGTGACATGAAAGTAAATCACAATCATGTGAGATGCTGCAACTGTCATGTATACTAAGAATTTGCCAACACCCAGATCATGATAATGTGACTTCAGGGGTGCTGGGACCACCGGAATTTTGAGGACCAATCGAAACCAGCACTTGTTCAGTGCCATCATAATTTCAAATGGTCACTGAATAAGTAACTATTAACTGAGGATTACCTGTATTCAAGAGTAGGAATGGGTGAGAATTTGTTTATGCATTTAGGTTTTTTTTTTAATACTTATGCATACCCATTTACACATGGTAGGATTTGTGTGTTTTTTTGTTTCTAGTAAAACTAACTGTTGTTTAGAACAAAATAATACCAGGAGCTGAAATGTCTCTCATTTTGACAGCTACTGTCTTTTGCATCATTCCACATGTCTGTTATTTTTACTTTTGTTCACTTGACAAGTCAAGTGATTTGGAGTACTTTATACATATCTTTTTCCTCTTTCATCTCTTAAATTGAAAATAATTTGATGTGACGTTCCTTTTAGACTCTGTAAGCTCTTCAAAATCAGAGACAAGTTAAGCATACATGATATCCACACTACTGCATGCTTACACACACATACCCATAGAGCACTACATGTGAATATGTTTGTGTGTGTGTACATACATATGTATATATTTATATACAAACATACACACACAAAGACACATTTCTTATGAAGTATTATGAAATTAGTCACTGAAGCAGTAGGCATGAACTTAAATGGACTCCAGAAGATGGTAGAGGACAGGAAGACCTGGAGGAACGTTGTCCATGGGGTCGCAATGGGTTAGACACGATTTCGCAATTAACAACAACAACAATTATGAAATTAGTTTCAAAAATGTTTATGGGCTTTGTTAGATTTCTGCATATGTACACACAGACACACACACAAAAAAAAAAGAATTGAAGCTTACTGATTTATTCTTCAACATTACAAGAATGTGGGAAGATGAAAGTGGGAGGACTTTATTAATAAAGTACTAAATAAGTAATAAGTAAAAGTAATTTATTTAAAGTAGAAATAACCTGCTCACTATACAGAGGATCTTGGATAAAAAGGAAGATTAAAACAGTAAACCATGGTAAAATAAGGATTTTATTTATTTGGTAAATTTATATAGCCCATCTGACATTCATTTATTTATTTATTTATTTGTTTGTTTGTTTGTTTGTTTATTTATTTATTTATTTTCTTTTACTGTCCATTTTGCCACAAAGCAACTCTGTATACAACTCAAAGTTACAAAGTTAAAAATACAAAAAAATACAGCAAAATAAGATTAAAAACATAAGAGCAGAATTCATTAAAAGCAAGAAAAACCATTATAAACCATAAAAACAATAAGTGAGAGAGCACATTCAGTTCACTAACAATGAGCTGAGAGCTAACTTTGCAATTCTCCAGGCCATTTGGCAAAGCAGGCTGTTTCAGAGGTCAGCAAGGTCAAGACCAATCTGACCTCAAGGGGAATAAAATTCCAAAAAGTAGAAAAGACTGTTTTTCTGCATCCCATCAGATGATATTCCAGACCTGATAGGATAGGTAGATGTGATTGGGTAGATGTGAATTGGATCCCTCAAATATCCTGGTCCCATGTCATGTAGGGTTTTTATTGATCATTACCAGCACCTTGAACTGAACCCAGAAGTAAGCTAGTAATCAATGTATTCACAGAGGAGATATATAATGTGTGCTGACATATCTGTCTGTGCTACCACATTTTGTACCAACTGAATCTTCCAAATATTCTTTAAGCCCAACCGGATGTAGCGCATATTACAGTAAGCCATGTGGGACGTGACCAGGACATAAGTGGTCCAAGAAAGGGTGCAACTGGCACACAACCCAAAAAACCCCCTAGCCATGACTGCCACTTGTTCATTGAGCATAAGTTGTGGATTCAGAAGGACCCCCAGACTGAACTTGACATGTATAAATAACTATCACAGTAACACAGTGGGACAAAAACATGTGAATGCTGAGTTCTGGAGGCAGCTCTAAAAAGCTATGACTTCACCTTGTGTCAAAAGATGGACAACAGTCATGACAGTCTGGGCTCCAGGGAAAAGAATTCTGAAGCTGAGGAGCCACAAGAGAGAAAATAGGCAATAATTAATTGTCAGATATGATTCTAGCTCTTGATTTGTATGTATGTCTGTTCAGAAAGAAAATCACATGTGTTTAATTTTCAGTTTCAGTTTTTCCCCACACATATGAGTCTCTGGGTCTCACTCATTATTTTGTTTTATCACTTGTCAGTTTGCCTTCTGCACTCTCGAGGCAGCATTGTTCATTGCATTTTCAGGCAATGGAATAACAATCCTTAAGCACTAGGCTTTTATTTATTAATTTATTGTTGAGATTTCAGATGTGCAGCTTATTCCACAGAGAAAACAGCCATATGCATTTTTGCGGCATTAATTCCTCATTTTAGTATAGAACCAAGTTCTATATAGTAGATCAGTTTGCTTACTTTTCCATCCAATTTGATTCACAATGGGGGTGGTGGCTGGGAGTGGGGCTGCAAGGGGGGTGCAGGGTGGGGAGGGTGTGTATCACAGGAACGGGACAAGAAA
The DNA here is from genome assembly GCF_001527695.2 of Protobothrops mucrosquamatus. Taxonomy (NCBI): domain Eukaryota; kingdom Metazoa; phylum Chordata; class Lepidosauria; order Squamata; family Viperidae; genus Protobothrops; species Protobothrops mucrosquamatus. The sequence goes on from NW_015387311.1 coordinate 97,421, forward strand.
GCAGTCACACTTTAGAATCTGAGATGGTGTTTTTAAGAAAGCAAAACTGGTTCTCAGGGTCTGAAAATGTGTGCAAGATCTAGCAAACATATTAGCAATTGATCAAGCAGTGGGCTCCTTGCTGTTCCACCAGATTTTGTACAGCCCAATTGTCTTGGGTGTTGACCTGGGCCTGCCAAGAAAACCTCTCTGGATCTCTAAAGCAAGCTCTGTACATACATATAATAACACTAAAATAACATTTGCTTCTTAATTGCAAATGCAACTAGGTTACATTGTAATATGTGTTACTTTTAGCAGAAGGATGGTAACACAGCCAGCCAAATATATCAACTGAACCAGTGCTACTTAGGTTATCTGAACAACTAAAATCTGCAGATTATTCCAGAAGTGATTCTCTTAACAAATGATGAGCAGGATATTGCTATCCAAGTAGGGAGGGGACATAGAAGCCCTATACAATGAACTACAGTAATTAGACTACCAATCCCATGACTCATTTTCCTTGTATTAATTTATTACAATCTATTGTCTGGCAACATGTTCACCTCTAAATGATTGTTTTCACCAGCTGTTGGAGAAAAATATCTATTGATGCATTAAACCAGTCATTCCTTATGAAGTTTATGAAGTTTTTTTAAACTGTTGGAAATCCATACCACATGGCATCACTGATGACTGCCTGGGTACATTGGCATAATCTTTTACATTAAGAATTGACTTCATGTTAACAAACACCGACTTCAAAATAAATGTGCACAAAGAAAGAACACAGAAGAAGAAGAATGCAACTTGCAATGAAACTTCAAATAGATATTTTGAACTTTGGCAATTTTATAACTAGAAGTGAAAGCCTGCAAGCCCCTGCCCCTTTCATCTCATTTCCCTGAGGGCGATGGATGCACCAATGGGTTGCTTCTATGTGGAGGAAGTGTTCTTGTAAGTACTTTAGTGCCAAGTTACCTTTTTGGTAACTAGAGTAGTGACCATCAAGCAAGTGTTCTACGATAATCATGATTTTGGCTACCATATTTTATTTGCAGTTGCAGAATTCAAGTAGTCTTAAAAGGCAGGGCCATGGAGACCCCACTGCAGTAAATACAAATGGGTGGTGATTAGAGCACACAGTATGTCACTGTGATGATGGCCACCTGTTGCAGGTAGAGTTGTACCTGGTATATCACTTTGCATTCCTTCTTAAAGGTTAGGTTGATATCCCTCTATAGATCTTGACCCCAAACCGTTGCAGCCAGTCTTAGAGGATACCATGGTTCCTCCACTCCCCAGAGTCATCAACTGCAGTAACTACTACTATTTCTATCCATGACAGAGTCTGAATCCAAACTGAAATAGATCTAGATAACTTGTTTCCTCAAGAGTGCTCTGTAGCTGATACCTCTGCTTCAGGGCTAATGCCATTAAAGTTTAAATATCATTTTGACATCTCTACTATAGTTCAAGCAAATCTGGGGCATGTTCTTTGAAGCATTTTTATGTGCTTCTGATACACGTAAAGGACATGTCTCACTGATAACATCTGCAAATCAGCTTCTCTTGGGTCCACTTTTTAAAATGTCATATGCAATTTCCATTAAGTTATCATTCAACCAATCTAGCATTTTCTGATGAAACTCCACTGAAGTGTTTGGAGTTTTCTGTTATCTATACTCCCGGCTTGATGCAACATTTGTGGAGAGAGAGGGCTTCTCTCTAGCACCTAATGAGCTCCTGAGGGTAAAGAACACAATGAAATTCAGTTTTGATTTACCATGAAGAAATCATTTTCCTTTCTTGGTGAAAAGTGAGTAGTGATTCAAGATGGAGAATGATGGTCATTTGTTTTAGAATTACTTGGAAATGTTTTAATAAAAACAACAACATACGGTGATATTTCCTTCCTTCCTTCCCCTACCTCCTTAAATGCTGGTATGTAAATGTATTTTCTATTTACTGCTATGCTTATGAGAACTTATAAAAATCCTAAGTAGTATATTATCTTATGAAGGGCATCTCAATCTAATTTTTCCTTTTTTAAAAAAAGCCAGGGATCATTTTGATTATACTGTAATCAGATCTTTTGATCCTATTTATCTTTAATTAATTATATTTATGTATCTATTATACATACTATAAAGCAGGGGCATAAACATTTCTTTATTATGGAAATAATCTTCATACTACAAACAGAGCACCTGATTTTTAGTCATACTTTTCTGATCAATACTAGCCAATGATGGGATCTATATAAGTCCAGTCAGTGGCCAATGACAGCAATGTTATTGGTTATTCTGCTACAAATAAAGCTATCAAAAGCTTTATTTTTCTTAATTAAACCTGTATATGTCATATTTAAATAGCTATTTTAAAGATGCAACTATCCAAAATATATTTCCTTATAAACATCCTATAAGCTGTTTTATGTGTATTTTTGAGTACACAATGTTCAGTTATACCTGCTTCCATTTCTGTGTTGCATCAAACATCATTTTTTTATTGCACCATTTGGTTCCACTGAAATCATGACACATTTTGTTTATTCCTAGCAAAGGAATAGGATTGACTATTTCTGTTTCCTTGTCACTTAAAACATAAAAGTTGCTGCCTATATCACAGTTAGTTCTGCTATGGAATGTGTGACAATTACTGTATATGGTATCTTTCTTGGCCTATTGATACATGCTTCCAATTTGCTATGCTAGTAACATTATAGTTACCCTCAATTTGAGTTTAAAATGGCATTAATTAAATTTCTGATTGTAAAAATTTCATTTTTACACATTATTACCGGGGGTGGTGGGTGTATTTATTCAATGGTAAAGCAGTTGTGAAGAAATGGCATTTATCTGTTTTCCATATTCTTTTGACTGAATTTTCTCACAGTTCTGTAGATTTGATCCTACAGAAGAGGAAGTCTGCTTCTTGCTGTTTCTTTTCCATCTGGCCTGTGAAATGTTTTCTTTTTTTTCTTTCCCGCTTCAAGCTACTCACTTGCATCTGCTAGATGCTTTGTGCTTGGTTTCTTACAGTGTTTCTCAACCTTGACAATTTTAAGGCATGTGGACTTCAACTCCCAGAATTCCACAGCCAGCATTGCTGGCTGAAGTCCACATGCCTTAAGTCCACATGCCTTAAAATTGTCAAGGTTGAGAAACGCTGCCTCTAACATGTCCTTTTTGCATTTCATATATTTAAGATTGCTAGGCTTTTTTTCTACTTCTGTTAGCCAAAAAAGATGGATTAAAAGGGCCTCCATTTTAATACTAGTAGCCACAGGCCACAGACCAAGCTGTGACTGGTTCAGAATTGAGTGGTATGCATTTCACTTGAGTAACACCAGTGCTGTATGTGCTGCACTGGCTCCCAGTTGCTTTCCAGGGCAATTCACCTTTAAAAGTCTATATGAGCCAGGATCAATATATGGCTGGGCTCCCAATGGTGACAGGGCTGGGCCTGGGGCCTTTGACTGAAAGCTCATCAATGGTTGCAGGGGTCCCTTCTCCTGCTCCAGGGACACCAGCGGATCCAAGCTGAGGACTTCTGTCTTTGGGCTACAAGGATCCTTCAATCTCCTGGCCTTCCATGGGGAGACCACTTTCTTGTCCCAAAGGTGCCTTTTCACGACTGGACTTTCTTTTGCTCTCTTTGAAGATGTTTTGTTTCTCATACAAGAAGCTTCTTCAGCTCTGACTGGATGCTGGGGAATGGAAGAGGGAGGGCTGTTTTTTTTATATATAGATGGCCTCTTTGACTCCTCTTTCAAACCAGCAATCCTCTCTGTCCAAAATGTGGACTTTGTCTTTGTCTTTCAAAGACAGCAAAGTCCACATTTTGGACAGAGAGGACTACTCAGGTGACTTGACAACACAGATAAGCCTCCAGGTGGCATCAAGACTCTCTAAAAGAATGCAAATGACCAGCTGTCTGCAAAGAGTATACATCCTTCAATTCCCCACCATCTAGTCAGAGCTGAAGAAGCTTCTTAGACAAGAAGCGAAATGTCTTCAAAGAGAAAAAGCATCTGTGGGACACCATGACCTGGATGACTGACAATTTCCATAGACATCCCTCTCTTGTCCCCCATTACAAAAGGGATGGGTTGGCAGGCATGATAGGTCAAAAGACACCCCTTTGCTTTCCTAGGTTTGTGTTTCCATCTGCTTTTTAAATGGGCTTTCACTCCATGGAGATGGAGTCTCATTTCCACCTCTTGTGGGCACCTGGGGTGGGAAATTCAACTTATCTGCCACTGTTGCAGGATGGTATAGAGTCTCTTGCTTCCAGCCCCCACTCAAGCAGGAGAACCCAAAGCATCTCAGACAAGTGATTGTCCAGTCTCTTCTTAAAAACCTCCAGTGATGGAGCGCCCACAACTTCTGAAGGCAAGCTGTTCCACTGGTTAATTGTCCTCACTGTTTGGAACTTTCTCCTTAATTCCAGGTTGCTTCTCTCTTTGATCAGTTTCCAACCATTGTTTCTTTTCCTGTCGTCTGGTGATTTGGAGAATAATTTGACCCCCTCTTCTCTGTGGCCGCCTCTTAAATACTGCTATCATGTCATCCCTATTTCTTCTTTTCTTAGGCTAGCCAAACCCAAGTCCTGCAGCTGTTCTTCATATGTTTTAGTCTCCAGGCCTTGGATCATCTTAGTTGCTCTTCTCCTCCAAAGTCAATTCCAACTCTGTTATTCTGTTACTCTGTTATACTTGCAGGACCATCTCTCCTTTCAGCTATTTGCCCATCCTGGCAAAATCATTTAAGAGTGACATTTGAATCAAAACTGAACAGTGAGAAACGATTCCATAGAATTAATCTCACATTGCTCTGAGATCTATGTATGTGTGGATGTTATTATCAGGATTGCCATTTTGGTGTTTCCTTTGTTACATTTTTATGAATTTTATTGTATTTTGGTTTCTATATAATGAGCCTTCAAGAGTCAGAATCAGGCAGCACCAACATCACCAAGTTCATTTAATTAATCAAATAATTAAAAGCCTGATAGAACACAACAATCTTTTTACCTATGGAAAATAAGGGAAGAGAGACAACCTATTTACCATATGCAAAAGTCCAAAATGATTGCTCCTACTAAAAAGCAGGGCTTTTTTTCTCATAGAACGCCCAGAACGGAGTTCCGGCACCTTTTTTGGATGGAACCTTGTAGGGTAGGCAAGGCGGGTTGTATGACATGTGTGAGTTCCCGCACCTTTTTTTTTTTTAGAAAAAAAAAGCACTGCTAAAAAGTAATAACTCAAACATCTAGCAGCCTAATTTCTCTAAGTGAACATATAAAGGACTTTCATGGATAAATCATATCATATCATAAATTGTGGGATGATTCACATAGAAGCTAATGTTGAAAAAAATAATACAATGATCAGATTTATTTGTGCAGTCTCTGCTAGATAAGAACCTACTGGATCAGACCAGCAGACCATCTATAATTTTTATGTCAGAAAGGAGCATTCAGATGCATTAAGCAAGCTCATAAATATGGATGGAACAATGATAGTCCCCTTCCCCCACAATCGTTTCTCATGCCTTGAATTTAAAGTATGCTGTTTATGATTTGTAGAGATTGATTTTATCTATTTTCCTTTTAAATCTGTCCAAAATCAGGTTTTAGGCCACATCTAGTGGCAGCAAATGCCACAATTTAACTTTGTGGTTGCATAAAGAAGTATCAGTACTGAATCTTTTCTATTTAATGGTTTTTGCAAGGATCTGAAGCTTTATTACTGTAAGAAAGGGATAACAACTTCTTGTACTCTTTTCATATCATGCATGATTTTATGCACCTTAGTTGTAGCTTCCTAATTTTTTGCTTAAAACCAGATGTCCCATTTGCTGTATTCTTTCCTTATGGAGAAGCTGTTCCAGCTTCTTCATTATTTGGTTATCTTTTGATATTTTCCCAACCATACAATATCCTTGTATGTTAGAGTAACTAAAGCTACACAATATCCCAAATATCATTTCACCTTTGATTTATATAATGAGATTACTATGCTGGCTATTTTATTTTCAGTTTCCTTCCCAAGGATGCCAAACAGAGAATAAATCCTTTTTAATAGCAACTGGACATGGAGCTGGTGTTTCTTCTGGAACTCTTTGAAATCCATTTTTCATTTTATTTTTGAATAATTTGATATCTATCAACTTGATCAACATATTTAAACCTAAACTTAGAACATTTACAAATAATTTTAAAGTACTGGTCCCTATCCCCTGAAGGCCCCATTCTGAACATATATCCAATTAGTTTGTCAGGCTTGCCATCTTCAGCCTACTCCGCTTTGCTGGCATCCTGCCATAAAATGCAAGGGAGGGAGAGGCAATGGAGAAGTACGGGTGGGGCATGGGGATAGGCAGAGAAAGGATGATGGGGACCAGAAGTGTCAATCTGGAAGGGACCGGTGATCAACAACAGAGCTTGAGAACGGAATGCAAAACCAGACCAGAGAGGCACCAAACCTCAAAGCCATTCCCAAAACATCAAAAATGAATACTATTGGACACTGGTGGACTGGTCAAGAGCAGAGAACAGGTGTCTATGGGAGAATCTCCACTCATTTTCTCTATGCATCAATATCATAGGCATAGTTGAAGGAATGGGACTCAAATGGAACCACCAATTTTACTTTTTTTTGCCTGTGGCCTCCATCCTACATCCTCAGCACTGAAAACACAACAGAATAATTTGTTTCAATCAATAAATGGGATGTTATCAGGGTTTAAGTGATGCTATCAAGGTAAACAAAACTCTATGGTGCAGATGTCACCAAATCATAAACCTTACTGGGTATTATGACATGTTACCGATCCCATCAAGAAGGGCTCATGGCAAGTAAGTTCCTCTAACAATCAAGGGAAAAATGAATATGTTAAGAAAGCACTACTTTGTGAAAGAAAATAAAAGCTAGGTTATTTTAAAAAATAAAACATTTAAACTTCTGGAAAGATTTAACTACAGGTCTGCAATTGAGCAGAAACATACCCTCAGGATGACTGTAGATATGCATAAAGCATCTCTTACTACAGGAGACCAATTATATATCCAGGCATGTTACAGTTCAATTATTTTATGTATGCATAGAGCAAGTGATTGTTTGCAAGCAACATGGAGGCTGATTTGCCTGATGTAAAATTGAGCCAAGGGCCTCCAAAGCAAAGTATTATGGTGTGAAAAAGATTTTGGGAATGCTTCAGATGGACTTCTGTAGTTCTGCAGCATAGCAAATGGTAAGTATAAAGATTAAGGAAAAAAGTACTATTTCAGGTTCATTCTAAAACCACCATTCTTATTTGTGCTATTTTTCAAAATAGTGAAGTCTCAAGATATTACCATGACATAATTTCTTTGTGAATGTCTGCAGACACTGAGAGCACATCTCTATTCAATTGCAGACCTATAGTTAAACTTCTACACATAGGAACTTAAAGAGCTTTTAAAAAAACCTAGTTTCTGTTTTCCTTCAAAAAGACACAAGAAAGGATTGGTTTGCTATGTTCATTTATCTATTGCTTTCTGGATGATTGAAGAACATGAATGTGTATGTGTATGTTTCTAATTAAACTTTAAAAAGTTTTTAATTTTTCTTTAAGGAAGACCAATATGCAGACTGTGGTTTTTTTACCTAATTATAAAAGTCCACAAAAATTAATAATAACTAATAATTATTAAATTAATATATTGCCCAATTCTTGGTGACTGTGAGTGGCTCACAACAATCAAAGACATTACAAGAAAATCAATAAAAGATAAAGATAAAAGATGATAAGCATGATGAAGTGAGGAGTCTTAGGGGTCTTGTCCTCCCTTCCCAAAGGCCTGGGAGAAGAGCCAGGTCTTCAAGCTCTTCTAATTAATAGGAGAGTTGGGGCTATCTGGATCCTGGAGAGAACATTGTTCCAAGGCTTTTTTTTTTTTTAATTTCAAAAGAACTCACATGCGGGTTTCCTTCAAGTATATAGGTTTTCGATACATTTAAGGTCTGGAGCAGAGGTGGGCAATTGATTTTCCCAAGTGCCCACATGAGAAACTAGGATTGTTGTGGAAAACCAAACCAGTAGGGCCCCAGAAAATATACACTCTGACCCAGGAAATTAATAAAACATGAGAAATGAACAAACAATGCGGATTATCCCATAGAAAAGAATGTAATAGCCTGAGCTGTTTGCCTTGCTAACCAGTAGCGGGGAGATGCAAGCTGCTCCATGGTTGAAAGCAATAACCAATTATCTTGCTAAGGTCAAAGCAGGGAGCTTGTTAATTTGCTGTTTGTGCTTGTTAAGCAAGCTTCACGGCAAGGAGAAAGGTTGCTCAGGAAGAGATAGTCTGTATAAGCAATATCTCTTCCTGTCATTAAGGGGAAAAATAGAAAAAAAAACAGGCCAATCCCTAGACACCATCCCCACTAACTGATGATACACTGATACTTCAGAATTCCACACATTCTTATTATATCAATATTTGGCCCTTTGGTTTTTTTTAAAATGTACATTGCTAGACAAAATTGCTTCTTCATCCTACTCCTCTCCAAAATCAGAGAGGAAAATTCTAAGATTTTTTTTTGCCTCAGATATGATAAAATTATACTCATTTTTTTTTCCCTTCAAGGTCTTGAGAAAAGCAAGGAAAAAAGATTTGTTATCTTTTAGAGCTTTTTAAAAATACTTACATTTGAAGCACTTTGCCTTTGTATTAAAAGTTGAAATTACATATTTGACATAATTTGCTGCTGTCCAGCTTTATTTACAGTTGTTTAGCTGCTGTCCAGCTTTATTTACAGTTGTTTAAAATGTTTAAGAAAAAAGGCTATTTTCCAATATAGGATAAATACAACAATGTACAATAAATTCATATTTGTTGATCAATAAAACACAGCATTTAAAATACAGAAAACTGAAATCTGAAACAATAATGTTGTCCAAGTTATGTCTTTCAGAAGGAAAATTGTCATTTCTGATCATACAGCCAACTAAAATTTCCAACAATCGTTTATGAGTGCCAGTCATGCACAGTACGAATGAGTAGTGTACCAGTACATGGATTACTGACACTGCCTTTACATCTGAGCAAACATCTGGTTATTGTACAAATGACTAGTATATTTACCTATAATCTCCATAGTAAGTAGTGAGACAAACTGAGACTAGGTTTAAAAAAGTGCTCCTTGAAACATGTAAGATGTTATAGAAACAGCTAAGAATCATCCATGGACAGCATGAAAATGTACATAACACCAGTTAGCAATGTTGGCACAGTCATTTTGTAGGTATAAATCCCAGATCCTCTGTTTTAGTCTGATTTACCTAAGTGATGATATTATCAATATGAGATGCCACAATATACCAGATCAGAATCAGCTGACTCCTCAGAAATAAAGAAAACCTAATCAATAGAATGACATGAACAAGAAATCACTCCAAAAGATTTGTTTTGTACAAAATCTAATACAGCAAAGCATCAGGTGGACCCCAAGAAAACTGTAGCCAAGTGTAACTGAATAACAGAATAACACAGTTGGAAAGGATCTTGGAGGTCTTCTAATCCAACCCCCTGCTCAGGCAGGAAACCCTGTACCATTTCAGACAAATGGCTGTCCAGTCTCTTCTTAAAAACCTCCAGTGTTGGAGCATTCACAGCTTCTGGAGGCAGATTATTCCACTGATTAATTGTTCTGTCAGGAAATTTCTCCTTAGTTCTAGGTTGCTTCTCTCTTTGATTAGTTTCCATCTGTTGCTTCTTGTCCTGCCTAACTGAACAAGTGCAAAAGACATGAAGTAAGGCTTTCAGAAATCCTAGGCTGAACATTTTCTATGGTAGGGTCACCCTCTTATATATACAAAATGGTGGCCCATGTAACAAAAATCCCAGAAACTTTGCTTTATTAATTTAATTTATTTATTTTATTTTATTATTTATTAATTGAATTTTTACCCCGCCCTTCTCCTTGCGGACTCAGGGCGGCTGACAGCCTGATAAAAACAACTACAGAAATACCCCAAAAACCATCATTAAAACAAAGTTAAAATGAAATATTAAATATTTGGCCTTATTAATTATTAAAATTGCTTTTAAAACCCCTCTAAAAATTTCCCCTTAGGCCAGTCCTGCTTGTTGGAAGAGCCATGTTGCAGAAATGAAATTATTGCCTTGATGAGTAGCACATTTTAGGATTACCATTAGAAATGTGTTGAACTCTTAACAGTGGGAGAAGGGAACAGTACTAGGTCTACTTCATTCATTTGTTGTCAGGGACAGATTTCTGCCTTTGTACATTATTCCATGAGGGAGAGCGTTTAAAGATGCTGAGCTTGTCAGCTAGAAAGCTGATAGCCCAGGTTCAAGACCCAAGCACCATGTGACAGAGTGAGGTGCTGTTATTTGTCCCAGCACCTGCCAACCTAGCAGTTCAAAAGCATGCAGATACAAGTAGATAAATAGGTACCACTTTGGTGGAATTCCATGCCCCTCCATGTATAGTCATGCTGGCCACATGACCACAGATGGGTCTTTGGACAATGCTGGCTCCCTCAGCCAAGAAACAGACAAGCAGCACCCCCTAGAGCAGTGTTTCTCAACCTTGACAATTTTAAGGCATGTGGACTTCAACTCCCAGAATTCCACAGCCAGCAATGCTGGCTGTGGAATTCTGGGAGTTGAAGTCCACATGCCTTAAAATTGTCAAGGTTGAGAAACACTGCCCTAGAGTCACACACAACTGGACAGGGGAAACATGTACCTTTACTTTACATTATTCCATGCTTTTATACATTAAAATGTTATTATAGGAACAATTTCCACACTAAGCCTGGAAAGTTGATAAATTATGTGTTTTTAACAGACAAAGTAAATACATGGGCTTTTCTTTAAAAAAAATCTTTAAAATGTGGTCAAATTTCAGTGATAGAATAAACTGAAGAAGAAATACCTAATCTGAAAGAAATCTGCCGGGAATTGTAAATGTTTGAAAAAGACAAAATATTTGGATACCTCAGATATCGTTGAAAGCAAAATACAGTACAGAATCTGGGCTCCAATCCATAAAATCTTAAGAACTTTTAAAGATCCTAAATAAAGTCCCTTATGTCATAGAAGTGGACCATATTTATTTACCAAATTATAAAATCACTGTCCAAAAGCCCATCCTGCTTTTTCAGATTGTAAGGCGGTAATGGTGAAAAATGGGTCTTACGAGCTAAAACAAGCTTTTGTCTATTTGGTTTCTTTCCAGCCTAGCCAGGGCTACTGGTCTGGCCTTTTTTCTCACTGAGGACAAGGCTCTGCAAAATGGAAACAGCCAGGGCCCAGAAGTGGGCAGCCTGCCATTTAACTGCTTTTATTCCTAAGTTAAAAATAAATGTAAAAACCTGTGCAAATAAATCAATCCTTTTTTCACCACAGGGCTATAGGGGAAATAAAGCTGTCTGAGGTATGATAACCTTTGAGAGTCAATTTTAAGACTATGAATAGATTTCTGCAACTCATTCATAAGAACACACGCATTGCAAATATATCAAGGCAATGCAAAGAAATCAACCCTTCTCTCAAGAGAACTACTTTTACTTGACTGTGACAGATTCGTATAGTGGTATAATAAAGAATGTGTTTGCAAGAGGGGAGGTGGCAAAGAATGAAGATGGCAATTTGATTTTCAAATATATATAGGTTGTACTGGACTTACGACTGATTGCTTAGCAACTATTTGAAGTTCTAATAAACCTACCTTTTGATCTGGATTATGAGTTTGGGCAACCAGGCCGCAGTTACAGCCATTTGCAGCATCCTATAGTCACGTTTTATAACAGTTTTGCTGAAAACTGGCATTTAGTTCTGGATTTTGGCAAAACTGTGCCCATAGTGAACTACTGCTTTGCTTACTGACCACAGTGATTTGTTTAACAACTGCCATAATAAAGGTCACAATATTGCTGGAGGGTGGTTTAACTTTATTTCCCCATCCAGATACCGAACCCAAAACAGGCTTGTTGTTCTGCCTGCAGTAAGAAAGACACATGCTTCTCAGAAATTATCCAGCATTTGTTGCCAGCAGAAATAGAAATAGTAAGAGTTT
>NW_015387311.1:109605-114385 GCF_001527695.2 Protobothrops mucrosquamatus
AGATAAGTGGTCCAAGGATGGTTTTTATATGCATGGACTCCAAGGCCAGGTTAAGGCCAACTGATGTCATTAGCATAGCCCCTCAGTCCTTAAGCAACTGAGACTTAATAAATGCTGAAAACTGAAGGTGTGTGTGGCAGTGAAAGAGTTAAGGGCAAGATCGTTGGGGGAAAAATACTCTGTGATGCCTTCCCCTTCCTCTGGTATCCTAGGCAACTGCTTATTTTGCTTGAGGGCTAATCCAGGGCTGATGGACTCCATGAAGACTTACTTTCAGTAAGACAAAAACAATGTTGCCTACCATGAGAATCAGCGAAGCCAGACGCCGTCTCCACTTCTGAAGCTTTTTTTCTGATTTTTAATGTGAGTACTTTTTAACAGATGGAGCTGACTAGGATAATGGGACTTTTTATGAAAAGTTATAACTTTGACTCAGAAAAACAAAGCATTCTTCTCAGCTGACTGAAATCGAAAGTTAACTCTGAGAGAAGTAAAAAAAATGGCTGCGGCTTAGCCGCTTCTTTGTTCTAAAGAGACACTTTTACTTTCCTTCCGGTTGTGGATTGTAACATTGTAAAGACTGTATAGACTCTTTAAAAATTGAAGAAAAATTGAAGAAAAATTTGTTTAATCATTTGTTGTGCTGGACTGTATATTAAGATTTTTTTTAAAATTCAAGAATGGCTTCTAAATGTGGTGGAACGTCTGCAGCACCCAAGCCAGTTGTTTCCTCCCCAGTTGTACAAACTACATACCAGAAGCCTAAATCTCCTCCACCCTCTCCTCCACCGCCTATTACTTTGAAGGACTTGCAGGATTCTTTAGGACAGATCTCTAAACAAATAGTGCAACAAATGAGAGTGGAGACAGAAGAGCTTCTTGGTAAAAAGAATGATGAATTGTGGGAGAACATGTCTCAAATCTTTCAAGGCTTTGCTTTTCATATGGATCGGATTGAGGCACGTGTGGATGAAGTGGGAGAGAAAATGGAAGGGATGGAGGAGAGAATAGAGAAAGTAGAAGAGGGCATAGAGATTGCCCAAAATGATATTGTGATGACACAATTTAGAGAAATGGAACATGCAATAAGAATTAGAGGGGTGAAAGAGGATGTACAAGAGAAACTGAGGGAGGAGGTATCAGCTGCCTTGGCGTTGGTTTTTAATTGCAATCCTGAAATTATATATGGAGAAATTGAAAAAATATTTAGAGTCAATTCATGGGTCGCACGCCAGAGAAAACAGCCCAGGGATGTTGTTGTTTATTTTTCTAGGAAAACACGTCGAAATGATATTATACAAGCCTTTTACCAACAAAGATTTCAAATTGCTGCTCAAGATGTTATACTTCTGAAAGAAATACCATCAAAAATCTTAAGAAAAAGAAAGGAATTTGCTTTTTTAGCTCAAGAGTTGAAGAAGCAGCAAGTGCCTTTTAGATGGGAGATACCAGTTGGAATGGCCTTGACATATGCTGGAAACCGTTACAGACTCAATACAATTCAAAAGGCTAAACACTTTTATCTAACGGTTCTGAAAGCTGATTCATCTCTTACATCACCAGTTAAAGGAACAGAAGAAGGAGTGGAACAATTGATTGTTGACTTGCCTGGAGCTATGTCGCTATCTGCAGGAGATTTTCAGAATTTACAAATGTTGGAGGTAAAGGATGATCCAAAAGACCAGAGAATGACACGTGCAGCCTACAGGCGAAAGGAAAGAGAACAGCAGAAAGAGGCCACGCCCCAAACATATTCAATTACCTCGGAGCCAGTGGGAGGGGCTAGATCCAAAAGATCTGTTACGATGGATCTGCAAGGGATGCTTCAGAAGCTCCAAAAGCCAAAGGATGGCTAAATTAATAACTTTAAATGTTAATGGATTGAACTCACCACAAAAAAGGAGAAAAATATTCTATTATTTGAAGCAACATAAGAATGATATTATATGTTTACAAGAATGGAGGGCTGACAGACTCAATTAAAATTGAAAAAGGTACAAGGCAAGGTTGTCCATTATCACCTTTATTGTTCATTCTAACCTTGGAGATTTTGTTAATTAAGATCCGTGAATCTTCATTTATAAAAGGAATAACTTTGGGTAAGAATGACTATAAACTTAGAGCTTTTGCTGATGATTTGGTTTTTACGTTGACGCAACCAATTGATTCGGCAAGAAATTTAATACAGATATTGACGCAATATGGAAAGGTGTCTGGGTTTAAAGTAAATAACAATAAGACTAAAATATTATCTAAAAATATGTTTATGAAAGATAAAGAGATTTTAAGTAATGTAACTGGTTTTGAAATAGTGAAAAAAGTGAAATACCTGGGTATTGATATTACTGCTTCTAATGTTAAATTGTATAAAAATAATTATGAGAAATTATGGAGCAAAGTTCAAAAGGATTTGAAGGATTGGAAGAAATTACAGTTATCGTTATTGGGAAGAATTTCAGTGATAAAATGAATGTTCTCCCAAAGTTCCTTTTTTTGTTTCAGATGATACCTATTTTGAAAAAGGATTCAAATTTGGATGAGTGGCAAAGAGGTATTAACAGGTTTATCTGGCAGGGGGAAAAAACCTAGGGTAAAATTTAAAATTCTGCAAGATGCACGTGAAAGAGGGGAACTTAAAGCCCCTAACTTAAAATTATATTATGATGCGGTGGTTTTAACATGGATTAGTGATTGGGTTAATTTAACCAATAGAGATATTTTGATACGTGAAGGTTGGGATTTATATTACGGATGGCATGCTTATTTATTTTTTGAAAAGAAAGTTGATCATGTTTTTAAATCTCATATTTTAAGAATTGCACTGTTGAGAGTTTGGAAAAAGTATTCTAATAAACTAAATTTTAAAATCCCAATGTGGGTCATTTCGGAACATGCAATACAAGGAGTTACAAGGGGCGTAAAACTAGAAGGAATTGTTTATAAAGATCTACTCGTTTTAAGAGGACAGGACTGGCAAATTAAATCATTGGATGAATTGAGACAGGAGAATGTACTCCAGTCCTGGTTTTTTTATGGGCAATTGGTTGAGAGATGGCGTATAGATCAAAAATTGGGTTTAGCCCTAGAAGATGTGAATTTGATAAAGCAGATTAAAGATCAAAGTAGAGCCCATATTAGGAGAATATATAGTGTTTTGATAGAGTTAGATTCGGAAACAGAATTAGTTAAAGATTGTATGATTAAATGGGCCCAAAATATTCAAGAACCAATAATGTTAGAAACTTGGGAAGTAATTTGGGTAAGAAATGTTAAGTTTACTCAAGCACAGAATTTAAGGGAAAATTTTTACAAAATGTTTTATAGATGGCATTTGGATCCCCAAAAGTTGTCTTGCATGTATCCGAATTTGCAACCAAAATGTTGGAGATGTGGTAATATGGATACAATCTATTATCATATTTGGTGGACATGTAGGGATGTTAAAGCTTTCTGGATTAAGATTTGGTGGAATATTCAACAGATTTTTAAGAAAAAGATAAAATTTACACCACAGTTATTTTTACTGGGCATTATGGACAATTTGGATCAAAAAGAAATGAAATTGATGTTGTACTGTATAACAGCAGCAAGGACATTAGTTGCTCAAAATTGGAAAAAGAAGATGTTACCAACGATGGATGATTGGAGACAGAAGGTATCGTATTTTGCAGAGATGGCGAAAATATCCGCATACCTGAAGGATCATTCTCAGGAGAAATTTATCTTAATATGGAGAAGATGGATAGATTATATTCAGAGAAAATATGAATTGAATAACTATTATGTAGCTTTTGATTAGGAAATTTTTATATATATAAAAATAGGTGTTGTTATATTTATAAAAATTCAAAAATTTTGTATGTATTTAAATATTTTAGAGTCACAGTAAGTTTATACTAGTGTGTAGTCATAATGAGTACTTTTGGATAGAATTGGATTATTGTGTGTTTACTTCCTGGATCAGCTCTGGGAAGTCCTGGGGGGGGTAGGGAATAGATAGAAGTTTAAAGATTGATGTATTGTAGATTTATATCTGATTTTTTTAGCGAGGTGCCCGGTGGTCACCCCAACTGCATCAGACGGAATGGTTGAGCGAGTAAGGGAGGTAGGAAAGAGGGAGGAAGGAGGAGAGGTAGTAGGTTTGGGGGGAGGAAGGTGTGGAAAGTGAAAGAGGGTGGTGCGGGGGGGGGACACCGGACACCTCCATGAATGTACTGAATAGTGTTATTTTTGTTGTTGTCAATGATTAAATGCATCATATGTATTGTTTTTTATTTGGAAAATTAATAAAAAAATTAAAAAAAAAAGAATGTGTTTGCAAGAGGGGAGGTGGCAAAGAATGAAGATGGCAATTTGATTTTCAAATATATATAGGTTGTACTGGAGTTACGACTGATTGCTTAGCAACTATTTGAAGTTCTAATAAACCTACCTTTTGATCTGGATTATGAGTTTGGGCAACCAGGCCGCAGTTACAGCCATTTGCAGCATCCTATAGTCACGTTTTATAACAGTTTTGCTGAAAACTGGCATTTAGTTCTGGATTTTGGCAAAACTGTGCCCATAGTGAACTACTGCTTCGCTTACTGACCACAGTGATTTGTTTAACAACTGCCATAATAAAGGTCACAATATTGCTGGAGGGTGGTTTAACTTTATTTCCCCATCCAGATACCGAACCCAAAACAGGCTTGTTGTTCTGCCTGCAGTAAGAAAGACACATGCTTCTCAGAAATTATCCAGCATTTGTTGCCAGCAGAAATAGAAATAGTAAGAGTTT
>NW_015387311.1:115263-116490 GCF_001527695.2 Protobothrops mucrosquamatus
AAAAGCTGATGTTCTTATTAACATTGCCTGAGCAGCTGGGTAAAAGTACTTACTTATCTCCAGATAATTCATTTTTAAATTGGGAAATCATCTGATATTCACCAAATACACCCTGTCTTGAATTAGATAAGTGGTCCAAGGATGGTTTTTATATGCATGGACTCCAAGGCCAGGTTAAGGCCAACTGATGTCATTAGCACAGCCCCTCAGTCCTTAAGCAACTGAGACTTAATAAATGCTGAAAACTGAAGGTGTGTGTGGCAGTGAAAGAGTTAAGGGCAAGATCGTTGGGGGAAAAATACTCTGTGATGCCTTCCCCTTCCCCTGGTATCCTAGGCAACTGCTTATTTTGCTTGAGGGCTAATCCAGGGCTGATGGACTCCATGAAGACTTACTTTCAGTAAGACAAAAACAATGTTGCCTACCATGAGAATGGTTATTCTCCCCTACTTCCTCTTTGCAAACACTTAGCCTCTATAAATGGAGAGCAATGGGAAAGAGCAATGGGTGAGCAAAGTCCCATCTGGTAGGACCAACTGGTGCTGGATTTAATAATGAGTTCCCAGGACTAGAGGTTCTTGCCCCACTTATTTGAGGATCCATTGAAACTTACTGTTGAACAATAATGTATAAATTTAAGCTTGCGGACCCTAGGACAATCCCATGTAGAATTTCCAACATCTCCATTTTATTTTCATTGTTTCTTCTACCATCTTCTAATGTACTCTCCTGTTCTTTGTCCTTCCCAGTACAGCTACCTTTTCCTTTCACTCCATCTTGTCCTCTTTTACTCCTTCTCCACATTTCTTCTGAAAGCAAAGAAAAGATAATATTTGGTGGTGTGTATGAAAAAGTGTGTTTTAATGTGTGAAACAGACTGATTTGGGTATATGAAGATGGGGAATCAATCAGTTTTACAACTAGTTTTAATTTTAATATTTATCTTCTATCTATCTATCCATCCATCCATCCATCCATCCATCCATCCATCCATCCATCCATCCATCCATCCATCTATCTATCTATCTATCTATCTATCTATCTATCTATCTATCTATCTATCTATCTATCTATCTATCTATCTATCTATCATCTACTGACACTGGTCTTTTCAGAAAGAGAAAAAAATATCCAAGATTGATTGATATGATAGAGAAGCTGTGCTATTAATGTTTGGTTTATATTTCTTCTTTTTACTTAAATTCAGAAGTTTCTTATTTTCAGTTA
>NW_015387311.1:116546-133561 GCF_001527695.2 Protobothrops mucrosquamatus
ATCTATCTATCTATCTATCTATCTATCTATCTATCTATCTATCTATCTATCTATCTATCTATCATCTACTGACACTGGTCTTTTCAGAAAGAGAAAAAAATATCCAAGATTGATTGATATGATAGAGAAGCTGTGCTATTAATGTTTGGTTTATATTTCTTCTTTTTACTTAAATTCAGAAGTTTCTTATTTTCAGTTAAATGACATTTCTTATTTTAAAAAATGTTACACAGGATTGGATCTATCATTGTTACGTTAATAGAAACATTTAATAAAGAACACAAGCCAAAGTCACCATGGAATAATTCTAACACTAGTTTAGGAGAAATTCATATTGATAAAGCTGAGGACATCTTTGTTGCTCCTCATTAGAATCTTGCAACAATTATTCATGACACAATATTTCTATAAATTTATTTTTTGCTTCTATTTGCTGTAGAAAAAACAAGAAAGAAAGCAGAATAAATTAAAAACCTGTTATGTTGCATAAAAGAAATCATTCAACCTAGTCTTTAAACAAATTATTAAACCGTGACAAAAGTAACATTCATATATATCTATCCTAAAATGTAGGTTAGAAATTTGTCAAAAGGAAGAATATTCCTGTAAAACAACTGAGTCTCAGATGCTATAAAAGAAATTAAACAGATGTGAACCTGATCATGTATAACTATAAGGCTTTGGATAGGTTTCTCTTAATGTTTTAAAGGTAGAGATATACAATGTATATTGTATACAATTAATAAATGAATGTTAGTGAGTGAATGATGACTGGAGAGGTATTTTTTAAAAATACAGCAAGGTTATTCTTCATTTATATGAAGCACTTATCTTCTTTTCAACCCATATACCTGTGCACAAAACTGTAAATCTATCAGGTCATAAACAATCTTGAGCTTCATATTTTTTTCTAGTGAAGTCATAAACAAATAACAAAAAATAGGTCTCAAACAAAGGCAATTGCACCAAGACCAAACATTCCAATTCGATGTATACTTTGTTCAAAGTTTATTCCTGCATACATACTTGGCAGCTGGAGTACAATATAATGTCTAAAGTTAAGCTTCAGTTGAAGTTAAGCTTCAGTTGAAACTCATGTTATTGTTTTAAAGTAATACTTTGACTGTGATATTTGTTTTATTTATTTAAAACAGACTCTACTGCCTCTTAATCTTCTAATAAGAAGCCAACCTACAAAATATAATGAAAAGAAATCAGCTATAAACACAACTGGAACTATATAAAAGAAGCTGGTGTATACAATTATTATTATTATTATTATTATTATTATTATTATTATTATTATTATTATTACCGTATTATTATTAAACACTGAAAATATCTGAGCATGCTAATAGCTCTTGAGTTAATGCATTAAAATAAATCAATTTGTATCTCAATAGGAAGGATATTCTTGTCAGGATACTGCTACAGAGATAACTCTCTTCTTGATTTGATATAATGTGCCAAAAGTCTCGGAAGAATTAGAATTGATTCTAGTTCATCCTCTGCCAGAGAAACTCACTTCCTGGGTGATGTTGGGCCTGTCACTTTCTGTCAGTTTAACTTATCCATAGAGATGCTGCTTGGAGAGGAAAAATGGAGAAAGAAGTGTAGTGCATGCAACCTTGGGTTCCTGGAGAAAAATATAGGGTATACATCTAACAAATTAATAATAATTCCCTTATCCCTGAAATAGAGTGAGGAACAAAATCAACCACGTTTGTGAGAAGGGAGGCTATGTAAGTTTGAGAAATAAATAAACAAACAAACATGAAATAGTGAATGTGATTCCAACTGACAGCAAATGGTTACCATGTTGGTAGTTCTAAACCTTCTGAATCATCATCAAAAACATTTTTAGCTAAACCTTCTGAATCGTCATCAAAAACATTGCCACATAAAATGCATTACAATATTCAAATATAATCTATAGGTGGCTAGGTATAGCTGTTGATTGAATGCATCATTGCTTGGAGTGGATATATATTTGCAATTGTATTTCTTTATTCATTGATCAAAATGTCTTCAATTATTCTGACAGTGAAGCTTCATTCTGGAGCATAGTGCAAATTCTGCACTGCTTAAGATGCAATCAATATATTTGCAACGAGAGCCGGTTTGGTCTAGAGGGTAAAGCACCAGGCTAGAAACTAGGAGGCTGTGCATTCTAGTCCCACCTTAGGCATGAAGCCAGATGGGTGTTTTGGGTCAGTCACACTCTCTCAGCCAACCCACCTCACAGGGTGGTTGTTGTGGAGAAAATAGAAGGGAGGAGTATTAGGTACATTTGCAGCCTTGAATTACTTATACAAATAATAAAGGTAGGATTAAATAAATAAATAAAATGTAAATGTTATTAAATTGCTTCCAGCTAGATCTAAAAATAACATAGGGTCATATGAATAGGCCTTTTTTCTGGCCTTGAACCGACTGTTCATGTCAGTCTATCTCCATCCATATACCTAATGAAATGATTGAATTTAATTTAAATCCTAGAATAACTATCATCTTCACCTCCAAATACAAAATGAATAGTCCACAGTTAACCTATAGCACCTAAATACAATTCTTTTTTAAAAAATGAATCCACATACTTTTAAAAAAATTAAAACAATTTAGAGAAAAATCACAACAAAACATTGAATTATCTAGACACGATAAAAGGACAATACATTTTACATTCTATGTAGATTGATAAATATATATCACAAATCAAAGACACATAACTTTTAATACTTCACCTAATTGTTTACATTCCAGACTGAGTAGCTTAAGTTGTCAAAATCTTTAGTGCTAGGACAGTGGTGGCGAACCTATGGCATGGGTGCCAGAGGCGGCACTCAGAGCCCTCTCTGTGGGCACGTGCACCATCGCCCCAGTCCTAGGCCTTCAGCTGGGTTTTATAAAACCTTTTTGCTTTAGGCCACTGCCACCGTGTGCAAAAAAAAAAAAGGTTCAATCAATCAGTCAATTTCAACTTCTCGCGGGAAAAAAAAGATTGCAAAGTTGGAATTGATTGATTGAACTTTTTAGTCCCAACCAGTCTGCTGTTACCACCACAGCCACGCCCATCCAATGGGCCATGCCCACCCAATGGGCCACAACCAGCCAATGGGCCACACCCACCCGGCACCCAACGATGCATAAGTGGGTTTTGGGTTGCAGTTTGGGCACTCAGTCTCTAAAACGTTTGCCATCACTGTGCTAAGAGATTGTTTATGTGGAAATCTGCAAAACTCAAAACCTTTAGAATTTGGATTTTGCTTATAATTCTAACCTTAATAGAGCTGAGATTTATAGGAAGCTTACCTAGAAACCTTTAGCTGAAAATCTCTGAAGAGCAGG
This sequence comes from Protobothrops mucrosquamatus, assembly GCF_001527695.2. Lineage (NCBI taxonomy): Eukaryota > Metazoa > Chordata > Lepidosauria > Squamata > Viperidae > Protobothrops > Protobothrops mucrosquamatus. The sequence continues at coordinate 119,895 of NW_015387311.1, forward strand.
TTTTGCCATGATATTTCCCTCCAAAACGTTAAAGAGGTGCTGTGGATAAGATCACAAAGCCTTGTTAGCACTAATCCAAACTGAACCAATCGTCTCTAACCTTTTTAGGGTTTCTCACCACTGTGTAACATTTCCAAAGAGCAAACTAAAAAGGATAATATGAAAAAAAATACTCTGGCTGTCAAAGAAAAAAAAGGAAAAAAAAGACATGCCATGAATATAGAAGGAGTACACAAAGTCGGAAGGGAGAAAGTGTGCAAAATGAATATCTGAGAACTGAGCAGATATTTGCCATTGCTATTATCAGTCAATCAGTTGTAGGTTGATAGAGTAAAAACTAATGGCTGATGCATAGGGTCAGCTCTTCAAGGTAGATCAGACTAGGAAAACAAAGTCATGAAAGCTAATACTATAATTTTTTTTTATTATAGAGCTATTGTAACAGAACCATGCATGTTGAATATGTTCTCCCACCCACCCCTTTATTGTCCTGAGAATTGGGGGAAGTTTTGTTGATCTTTTCTCAGGTTAGTTTTGGCTCAAGGTCCTTTCCAGCCCTATGATTCTTTTTCTTTCTCCTGTTCCTCAAAATTATTCTTTTTTCTATTATGAATGAGGAAAAAAACAATCAATTGATAAAGCTATTAAAAATTAAATCAAGTATCTCAGTACCTTGATAATTATTATGTTGATAATAATTTCAACACAAGCACACTGCAGTAGATTTCTTCAAGCTCTTTCTTAAAAGGTCTTTTAAAGAACAGATTGCAGTCATAATAATTATTGGCATTTCATGGGCTTTGTATAGGATTGAAATAGTCAAAGCCTTCAAAGTTCTCATGACTACTGTTCTGTTTTAGAATCAGAGACATGGAAGCGAGGCAGGAGTAACAAACACAACTTCTTTATTGAGATCACAAACAGAACAGAACAGCAAACAAAATGGCGCTGGCTTTTTTATACTTTCCTTGCAGGGACAGCATCAGCCTATCAATGCAATTCCACCTTGCACATGCTCGCAAGGCTGGAGACAGCCTGTCTGGTCCCCGGCAACCACATGATCTGCCTGGGCCTTCTGCAGCCTCCTGAGCCTGCTGAGTGATTCAGCAGGCCCAGGACATAACAACTACCATCCTAATTTTGCTTACTTTCCAGAATCAGGGAAGGTCCAGACTAGGGAACAAGGAATGATCTCAGATGTTCCCACACATGAGAGATACAAGTGGGATAGACATGATTAAAGCTAATGGAGGGAATCTCTCTCTAGGTTAGAATCAGAACCATAGAAACATGATGATTTAGATATTTTTCATCCAAGTGAAGATGAAACCAAAGTAGATTGATTTTATCTGGGGCCTTTCAGCTTTAGAAACTACACCATGAGAGTTTTGGACACTCAATGTCCCTCCTCTTCCTGTCAATCTCATGGCAAAATCCCAGAGGTCTTCATAGAAAAAATTCATTTGAGTGTTAATCTGGGTAGGAAAGAAAAACCTGGGATAAAAGTTCATGCCATATTTCTATCATGTTTTAAAATTGATCACATTAATAAGAATATAATCAATGAGATTAATATGTCTTGTACCTATCTTAAATAAAGAAGCCCAGAATTATACCAAAGGCTGCTATTTGGTCCGGGAGAATTAATATAATTAGTGCTAAAATCTTAATTTGTCCAGTACAATTATTAAAACCGATTCTGCTCCAGATCATATCTTGAATCTAAGATCTTTCATATGGATTTTTAAAGATGGAGTACAATTACTTTAAAGTTTGCCCCCACCCCCAAACAATACATGCATACACCTTTGTGATACAAGAAACTACTGCAATAGGATAATAGCCTTCTTTGCCTGATTATTCATTTCAAGAGAGCTCATGCAAGAGATTATTTCCCATAATTGGCGATCATGTATTCTAATTATAGTTGGGCATTTTCTTACTGAAATACAAAAATGTTCTCATCCCTCATCCATTCTTTTTACAGTCAAAGTAGAAGTAGGAGCTGATTGATTTGCTTCATGATTTAATGAGTCCTTTCATTTTGTTACAAATACATACTGTGCCAGATAAGAGTTTTAAGCTTCATAGTCATCCAGCATATAACTCTTCATAATTTATAACAATCTGATTGATTTTTATTGTGGTGAAGATATAAATTGTTTCAGAGCCTACTTTCCCCCCCCCCCTTTCACTTCTGGTTTGATAGGATAGCCATACAGCACTAAGAACAAGTTTGTAATTCCACAGATTTGGGCTTGGACCAAGCAAGCTCTCCTGGGTTTAAGGAGAGTGTTCCAAAACCTAGATACATCTCAGCTTTCTGTTTCCTGGCCAATTAGCAAGCAGAATTGGCAGGCATTGACACAAAGAAGAGAGATATGCCATGTCTTTCAAACTGACTTGAACATTGGAGAGATCCCCAAAACAGATAAGTTTAATATGAACAATATGTTTGAAAGTGTCTTCTGGTGTCTCCCCCTTCAATATAATCATGATCGACCAAAAGATAGTTGCTACAAAAAATACAGGGGTAAAATCACTGAAAAGAAAGGAAAAGCAAACAAGGAAAGTCTATTTCACCTGGATTCAGCTGAGTGATTGTAAGTGTTAGTGGTTAGAACGCACAGAAAACAGCGATGACACCAAATCTCTTTATCCTTCTTTGTCTCTCTTTGCTTTGTCTATTTGTTTAAAATATTTCAGCACTTATGCCTTTCTTCATTGTTTGCTGATAGGCTCCTTGCACTAGGTTTCTATGCCTTCACCTCACATAACTGTCTAACCTTCCACCAAATTTTCTACATTCTGGTTTTTTTTAAGATTAAAAGATATATTAGACATTTTGTTTTTCCATTTTCAATAATGAAAGCATTCCTTGCTCCAGAACCTGAAATAAGCCAAGCTATACTAACCCCAGAATAACTTGGTGATGTTGAACAAATCAGATTATTTGTAAAAATCCTTTGATCCAGTACTTTTTTTTGCATTGCCCTTGCTTTCATTAGTGGTATTGCAAATTGTATACAAAAGTACATGTAAGTGTGTGTGTGTGTGTGTGCGTGTGCATGTGCGTGTGCGCATGCGCACAGGCACGTATACATCTATGCAGCACTTTGGAATGTAATCCTGTTGAACTTTTTTTCCACTCAACATGTCAAAAATTCAGAAAATCTCTCCCCCCTATCTCCATCTAGAGACTACCCTGAACAACAGCATTTGGTGGCAGCACTGAGGCTGGGCTTGAAGTGAAGGCCTGGGCTCTAATGCCACCACTGCCACCCAAAAAGGCCACACCTTTTTGTGGCCTTCTGTTAACAGTTTCGTGTGCTTACCCGAGGCATACCCCATTTTCACACAGCCTCAACAGCTTTCGAAAATCATGCAAGAATGGGGCGTGCTTTCAAGAACAGCTGTTGGGTGTTGCTGAATGCTGGCATGTCATTCAGAATGTCTTGCTGTGTCACCTTTGACATGCATGTCATAGGTTCGCCATCACTGCTGTATAATATAGCCAGATCAGCACATTCAGAGAAGATTAAATTCTGGATATTAGATGTTACTAGGCATCAGCAAGTGATATGGCAATGAAAAGCAGGGCTTTGAGATTGGAGAGGATACCATCATGGCCATGTAGCTTCATTAGACTGAAATTTAAAAGATGGAAAGACCAGCCACCAGGACTGGGTCAATAATAATAAATAAAAACAGTGATATTATTTTTATTTGTTTTTACACTTTTCATCAAGTGTTCCCTCTCCACTGTTATCAAGTTTATTTATATCAATTTTTGAGTAGGTGTAGATACTTTTAACACATGCACTGCAACCCTGTCCTTCTGGTTGCTTCTCTTGCTTTTGAACAAATTTTCTGTCAGTTGCTTTATTCCTGTCATAACAGTCATTCCAACAGGTCTTTGTTATACTTAGTAAATTATACTTGTTTTCCTATATCAAGAGATTGAATTTATATTATGAGAATAGCAGATAGTCAATGTTTCTTTCTGATTTTCACTCTGTGGTTTAATAGATACATTACAGCAATTTTCCCACTTCCTTCTATGCCACATAAGCTTTTATTTAAGGAAATAAAATCCTTCAGGATTTACCAGTTCTCTTGAGGTGCAACTCATCTTGTGCCAGCGCTCCATCATCCAGATATCAGAATATGATGCCAGAAACCACATTTCTCCCATAAGTACTATTTAGAGAATCTGTTATTCACTCGCAGTTTCCTTTTCAGACATCTTCATCAGATTGGAGGGTGGTGAAATCATCATCTGAGTCCTGGGAGTTAAATTTCTTTCCTAGATCTTCATAGTCCCCAATTATATGGTTGAATTTCTTCTTTGCAGTGTTATTTGTCCCCAGATGGTTTAGTAGAAGAAGGGATAATTTTCAATGGGCTTCCTATTCCTAAGTCTTGGAAGTAGTTTGATCATCATTGACATCAACAGGATCTCACTATTTTTGTCATAATGGCACATTGTTGTGTTATAACATAAATATTACCCCTTTAGGGCACTGTGTGAAATAATAACACACATAAAAGGGGGCAATCTTGCATTACAATGTTGCAATGATGCTTGCATCAGTTTAACACCCTCCCCCCCATATTTTGTAAAATGAGTTGTTTCCACATATTCTGGGAAGAAGCAGCAAGGGAGTAAAGAAGAAATCTGTTCGCCATGTAGTCTGTCCTGCACTTTTTCATCTACTAGAACCTGTCAAATACTGTGCATATCTAAAATCCCACCAATTGTTTGTGAATGAAGTTGCTCTCACTGAAGGAAAAACAAAAAAGGGTCCTTTTTCCGAAAGAATATGGGGCAGGCATTCAACTGCTACTTTTATTTGTTATAGTAATTTTTAAGGATATAAATATTGCATGAGTACTGTTTATAATAATGTTGATTGTTACATCTGAGAAATTGTGAAAGTTAAGTGGAATTGAAGCAGTGCTTGCCACTGGGAGTCCAAATCCCTAAGAGCAACCCAAACCTTATTTAGCAAATGATGAACAAAAATTAGCATTACAGGTTGTTTACTTGAACATCTAATCCCAAACCTTTCAGAAGTTCTAATAATGAACTCCAGGCAATGTTTATTACCCATCTCTCCTTAGCCTGAGTACATTCAAATGGAGCAGACTATTCTCTCCATTGTTTTTTACTCTACTGTGCTCTGGTTTCCTTTGCTTGGGCTGTATCTCACCTGCTCTATAAGACTGTACACCATCAGTGGAACCTGTACCTTGGCTGGGAAATAGTGCAGTCAGTGACATTGACCTTTTGTAAATGACAGATATTTTCTCAGTATGTAGTTTTTCTAAGTTCCATCCAAGATTTTTTGGGTATGGCACCCAGTTTGCCAATAGCCACTAGGACCACCATGAATAGTTTATGCCATAACATAATTTTTCATTTTCAGTTTTCAGATCTTGATACTTTGTGATCTTCTCAAATTCTTTGTCTTCCATGCTGCTCTGTACTGCCATATCAATGATCCACACTTTCTTCTTTTCAACCACAGATAAATCTGGTGTGCTATGAGCCAAGACTTTATCAGTCTGTATTTGGATATCCTATAATATTTTAACCTGCTTATTCTCAACTACTTATTCAACTCTATGTTCCCACCAGTTTTTCATTACTGCCACATGATAATTTTTACAGATGTTCCAGTGAAACATTTTAGCAACTTTAGCAACTGTTATAATTGATTTGTACCATCTTCTTGCATGTGCTGAATATATGATCTACTTTTTCTTCTGCTTCTTTGCACAATCTGCACTTTGAATCATTTTACAATTTATCAATTCTGGCTTTGGTTGCATTAGTTTGAATAGCTTTCTCTTGAGAATTCAAAACCATGCCTTCAGTTTCTTTTTTTAGTATTCCGGTTGTAAACCAGGTTTTATCTTTACCCATTTCCCCCTTTTGTATACATTAATCATATAATGCTTTTCCTTGGTAGCATCCTGTTCTTGTTTTTATTATTTCTTGTTTTTATTACTATATTTCCTGCACATTCAGTAATTTCCAATTCTTAACTTGCATCAATGCTTGTTCTTGGCTGTGTTTACATAATCAGTCAATGCATGCTTTGCGTCTTTTATAGTATGCTGGACTTGAAGTAAAATTCTGTTGCCATTTCTGCAGAGTGAGCATAATCTATCAATACCAGTCTGACTCTTCCACTAAGATTGTCTGGCATGGGTGATCCTTCTGATAGGGTACATTACTGCCAGCATAGCTCCCAATCACAACAAAGCATCTCAAGACCCACAACAAGGGGTATCCATTGAGGGGTTCTGATTATTATTTTATTACTTTGTCATAATATTCAAGATCTGAACAAAATGAGAAACAAATATTTCCTCTTATTCTCAATTACCTGGCAGAAAATACTACTAAATTTTGAGGTACTTCTGCGTTGAATAGAGATGTATTACAAATATCATGTAATAACATAATAAATCAAAAGAACACAATTTTCCATCAAATCCAGTTGTTTTAATCAGTGGTTAAATCATATCACCATGTTTATCATAGGCCTGATTAGAAAAGTCTATCTAAAATCAGCTATCACAAAATGTTTTCTTGTCCCATGAATGTAGTGCCTGTCAGACAGTGGATGATTTATCACTTTATAAGTACAACTCAAATTTTTGTATGGAAGCCAAGAGGCCACAACTTTCTCTTTCTTGATACATGCATGATTCTAGTTTCATCTATTTTTTTACACTTCTAACTACAGATTTGTAGTTATTGCTACAGTCTGTCTCTTCCATTATTAAAGAAGTAAGACAGTTCAGATGGAAGAATAATTACAGAACTGTTATTTCTGTAGTTTAATTAGTGTTTGGGGGCTATTCTTTTAGTGAAAGGTGTTAAACTAATATAGGCCATCATTGAAAAGAAAACTGTTTAAATCCAGACTTGGATTAAATTATTATACTAGAAACTGAAAGATAATTTGGCAGATGAAAACAGGTTGCAATCCTAAATCATTCAGCTGGGAACAAACTAGCTGGACTCTATGAAAAAAGTCTCATGTGGGTTCAGTCCATTGTTTCCTGTACAATAGGTTGATTTTGTCCAAAAAGTATCTCATAGGAAGAGGGAAGAAAAAACAAAACAAAATCAGGGACCAGATTATGATTAAGGCAGGATATAAATATGATAAATACATTTCCAGGATGTCTATGGAGATTCTCAGTTATCCAGGTCATGGTTGTCCCAATGTTGCTTTTTCATGAGGCAACTGGACTTTCTTTTTTCTCTTTGAAGCTCTGAAGAAGCTTCTTGGATGAGAAGTGAAACATCTTCAAAGAGAAAAAAGAAAGTCCAATTGCCTCGTGAAAAAGCAGCTTTGGGATATTTCTAGGACATAAAAAGAAGTTTAATAAAACATGTTCCAACTTTCAGAGACCCCTTTTCGCAGCAACAGAAGTCATTGTTTTTGTTTTTAAAGATGCTTAAATCCATTAGTTATATAATGTGTATTATACCTGCAAAAAATTGTTATTATGCCAAATGTTTAGGACTCATTACATATAATTCTCTGAAGCTTTTTTCTTTTTTTATATCCTGGAATCAATCTTTTTTTTTAAACCAAGTTATGGTTATTGCCAAACATCAGCTGTTCACTTACTAAGCAACCCCAAATTCTGAGAACTATTTTCAGCTACTGCTGTTGCTTGCTTTTTCTCCTCAGTCATGTCAGCTCACTTCAGGCAGCAAAGACAGATGAAATAGGCCCTTGATATGCAGCTGTACTGAAGACACTGTTGAGAGAAATAACCTGTGGTTGGTTTGAAGGCTCCTAGGACAGTGGTGGCAAACCTATGGCACGCGTGCCAAAGGCGGCACTCAGAGCCCTCTCTATGGGCACATGCGCCGTCGCCCCAGCCCCACTTCCCCCCATGGCCCCCTCCTTACCAGCACCCCCCCTGGAGGAAAGTTGCCCCTGAGTGCAGCCCGCATGGAGCAGCGCAGCCAAGAACATGGCAGCCGGGCAATGGAGACAAGACTCCGCCCTCATGCCCCATCACACACAGTTGATGCTGTAGGGCACGGGTGGATGATATGGCTGCCATGGCACTGCTGGGCAGCCTGAGCAATCTGCAGCAGGCCATGGAGGCGGTGGGTGGCCCTGCGGGTGGGACAGGGACAGAGGATGGGGCCGGGTTTTGGGCACTTGGTCTCTAAAAGGTTTGCCATCACTGTCCTAGGAACTGCTGAAAAGACCATTTTGGTCTGCACTAGTTAGAAAGCTGCACAACTTTCTTGAAATATTTTGCCAAGCTCTGTCCAGTTTCCAAATTCTGCATAATTTATTCTAAACATATGTATGTTCATTTCTAAATACAGGTAGTCCTCAACTTATGACCACAATTGAGCCCAAAATTTCTGTTGCTAAGCAAGACAGTTTTTAAGTGAATTTTGCCCCATTTTATGACCTTTCCTGCCAGATTTGTTAAGTGAATCACTGCTGTTATTAAGGTATAACCTGGTAGTTAAGTGAATCTGGCTTGACAGAAGGTCACAAAAGATGATCACATGACCCTGGGAAACTGCAACTCTAATAAATATGACTCAGTTGCTAAGCATCTGGATTTTGATCACATGGCCTTGGGGGTGCAGCAACGGTCATAAGTGTGAAAAATGGACATAAGTCACTTTTTAAAGTGCTGTTGTAACTTTGAATGGTCACTAAAATGTTGTAAGTCAAGGACTACCTGTATATGGAGGGTTTTTTCCCCCAGCATCTTTGGAATTTCAAGAATGCGTCCTATCCCAACTGCAAACTACAAATCTAACAAACTCCAATGTAGTAGTATATGTATGAGCGTCTCAATATGTGAAGGAAAATTAAGGGTGCCTGTACCTCCTATCCAAGCATCTGACCAGAAGTGTCTGTGCATGACTGGCTTGCTTTAAGCATGTATCTTCATACACCTGGTTTAAGAATTTTGCTCAATCAATATTCTCAACTGAGAAAAAAAAGACTCTCACCCATATAACTGTAGATTGTACTGCCTCCTTTTTCACTAATGTTGAACATGTAGCCACAGGGTTGCATCAGGTCAGCATAGCAGAGCTGTGACTCCTGCATGCATTCAGTAATCTTATGAAATAATTCATATTAATACATTCTCATCTATTTTTTTACTAAGTCTTATCAATGTCTCTTTCTGGACAAAAATGTTTAAGAATAGAATAGAATGGAATGAATGGAATAGAATAGAATAGAATAGAATAGAATAGAATAGAATAGAATAGAATAGAGCTGGAAGGGACCTTGGAGGTCTTCTAGTCCAGCCCCCTGCTCAAGCAGGAGGACCTATATCATTTCAGACAAGTGACTGTCCAGTCTCTTCTTAAAAACCTCCAGTGATGGAGCGCCCACGATTTCTGAAGGCAAGCTGTTACACTGGTTAACTGTCCTCACTGTTAAGACGTTTCTCCTTAATTCCAGGTGGCTTCTCTCTTTGGTCAGTTTCCAACCATTGTTTCTTGTCCTGCCCTCTGGTGCTCTGGAGAATAGTTTGACCCCCTCTTCTTTGTGGCAGCCCCACAAATACTGGAATACTGCTATCATGTCACCCCTGTTTCTTCTTTTTTTTAGACTAGCCAAATCCAAGTCCTGCAGCTGTTTTTCATACGTTTTAGTCTCCAGGCCTTTGATCATTTTAGTTGCTCTTCTCTGAACTTTTCAGATAATTATACATTAGTACAACTTCAAGCAGAACATCAAAATTCTGCAACAGTTGACATCTGTGCTCCAATGTTTTCTGTGGTGAACAAACTTCTTTAAAGAAGGAGCTACATTATTGTCCTTTATCTGCTTGGGCCTTCAGTGGTCACCTCACTGTGGCCTTGATGTTACTGCCAGCAGAAACCTTGATTGTGCAGCTCCCCACAAATTGCTACCTCCTGCCATTTCTGAAACTCAGGTTTTCCTTCTAATACATTACAGAGCAAAGCAATCAACAAACTCAGAAGCAATAAATAAATGCTAGGCTTGCCTCCCCAAGGAAGTTCAGTAAACTGCTGCAGCATACTTAATTCTTAGAATTACAATCTGCTTGGAGAAAATATGTTTAAATCTGTGGTGACTGGGAGAAAAAAGTTGTTACAGTAAAAAACAAAACACCGTTCCATATAATGGACACACAATTCAGTGAAAGTTAAAAATCTATCCTTTTCATTTTGGCAGGGGGGAAAAAACATATTTAAGTTTTTAAATTTGCAACACTCAAGAGCGTGATCCCAGTGCTGAGGAATGAATACAGTTAAGGCAATGGAGACAGACAGCTTCCACCTGGCTCCCTTATGTCCCACACTTTCGACAAGCCTGGTTGCGCAAGATGGGTCTATCATAGCTGGACTACAAAAATCTGGACTACTACAAGTAGTCCTCCACTTATTTTGAGACCAAAATTTTGGTTGCTAAGTGAGAAATTTGTTAAGTGAGTTTGGCTCCATTCCACTTTTTTTGCCACATTTGTTAAGTGAATCACTGCAGTTGTTAAATTAGTAACACAGTTGTTAAATGACTCTGGCTTCCCCATTAACCTTATTGTCAAAAGGTTGCAAAAGGGGATCAGATGACTCCGGGACAGGGCAATGGTCATAAATGTGAGTCAGTTGTGCTGCAACGGTCATAAGTATGAAAAATGGTGATAAGTCACTTTTTCAGTGCCATTGTAACTAAATAAACTGTTTACTAAATGAACTGTTATAAGTCGAGGACTACCTGTATTAGATTAAAGAAATACATTAAAATTTTATAGTATGTATCCCATTACTGCCATCTCTAATGATCATTGCAATTTTTGCAGCTCAAACATGGTAGCTCAAACAGGATTCCTCAGTAGGACTCCTATTGGCAAAACAGTTGGAGGGAAGGAGGGAGAGAAGAACCGTGTCCTTCTCCTGTGACGTCTCTTCTCAATGAGTTCTTGCATTAAGCAAAGCCCTCAGAGGTCCTGGTAGTTTCTCTGGAGATCATAACTGGCCATCCTTTCTTCCTTCTTACCCACTTCCTCATAAACACATAAAGTGAAAGAATAAGCATATTGTAGTTAGGCTAAAAAATAGGGATGACCTTCAGATGGACACAAAAAGCAACTCTATTGCTGTTTGTCCAGAGTTTTGCACTTTAAGGAAGGAAGACTGTCAGGAATTTAAATGACGGTGGCAGGCAGTCCAGTAAAACTAAGATGGCAGGTGAAAGAAATTCAGAATTAAACCTTCAACATACTGTACAAATAGAAAGACCTAAATCCTTAGACTCCATTGGCTGATTTAATTACAATTGGAATTGTTTGATCTCTATAGCACACTTATATGTTTAAGACTTGTTCTTGAATCTTCTCTTAAATTCATGGGTGTCTGTGTTGTAAGTGATGAATGTGTTGATAAACTGAGGATGAGATTTCTGATAATATGTCCTGTTACTCATTTTTAAAACCAATAATAAAGACCCTCAGCCTGAAACAGCCCTCATCCTTTGGTTTTTTTCTTGAAATCTCTGAAAATCATCCCAACCAGCGTTGTGTGTGCCATTCAAAGCTTTTTCTGTGGACAAAACAAAACTAAATAAATATAACCACCAAGAAGACTTGTGGAAGATTAGAAAGTTTAAAGAAGGAAATTAGAGCCAATCATAGTCAAATACAAACTATCTAGTCTATTCTTCCCTCCGATTCAAAATGATTAACATCAGCACAAAAATGTCAAACATGTCTAGAGGCCAACACATCTAGAAGGCACTATTGGAGAAAGTTTAACACTACCTAAAATTGAAGTATATATATGATTCCCCCTTGTTTTTCTGAAGTAAATCATGGAAAAGTAGCACAGGGCTACTGATTGGCTAAGCAGTTGGGTAAATATTATTCTGAGCACATTACATCTCTTAAACTTGTCTTGGCCTCCTGCATCACATGGATCAATAAGGCAACAAGGTCACCATATTCCAATTTGCTTACCGTAAACAGACCATGAAGAGCTCTGTTCATTCTCTCTTCCCTCCACCCCTCACATGACCTGGTTTCATGCTCTGCCAGTGAAGAACTTAGGGGATTACAACAGCTTAAAGGTTGATAGAAAAGTGAAGGGGAGAGAAGCATTATTTTATTTTGTAATAATGACTACCCATAATTTCACCGTTGCACACCACTGATTTTTAAGTAATATTTAATAATTATCAAAACCACCTTGTCAAGTTGCTACCGGTGGCTTCTTGCCAACTCTCTTTATCACTCTGGAGTTTAACTTGTGCCATAAGAACTGTTCTAAAATGTGCTGGTTATGATTCAGCAAGTGTCAAGGATAGCTCAAGATCTACATGGAACAGTGTTTCAGCTAGTGATAAGTGATGAGATCTAGCTGGCATTTTTCACATTACCCATAGTAGCCCTACTGTTGGCTGTTGCTAGTATTCAGAGCAATGTAGAATTTGCAATGTGTGAACAGCATCCAGGGTACATTATGGTAAGCCCAACCCTGCAGTGAATCACATACTTTGTATGTCTGCATTGTGACATCACTTTAGGCAGAACTCGCAGAGTGACATAATTGAACATTCTCAGATTCTTGTTCCTTGCTTGCCAGAAAAATCAGGACAGGTGGCCTCAATGACTTGTTTCCTACTGTCATGGTTGACTCACTATGCAGCCTGCTTCAGCCAGGCAACAATAATGGGAGGCGGGAGGGAAGGCATTGGAATGTGAGGGTGGTTTGGGAGGGAAACTCTGGAATGCAAGTGCGCCATATGGAAGCCTGAGCCAGTTCCACCCCAAGGCCACCAACTCTGAGAATGTCCGAGGTTGTTCTCAAAACAACCCAGGTGGCAACTGATTGGTGGCAAAGGATCATGGGAGGACCAGGGAGAAAAGGGCGAATTATCTTACGCTTTTGCCCATGAAATGTTAGAACTGGCTTTTCTACTTCTGTACCCTTATGGCTCTTCAGTAAAGTATACCCTTGGAGAAAAAAATGTCTCAGGAGTTTCTTTTGTTGGCTAGCATATTGGGACAGTTGACACCTACCAGTATTACCACTTTCTGTTTGAGAGAAAACTGACTGCAACTTGCTGCTAGACTCTTTTTTGCCAGTAAACAATAATTAAATTGTTTATTTGCTACTTTCTGCTTATTTGTATTTTTTAAAAAAAAATTGCAGGAGGCATCAACTTATATCAAATTATTTCACTGACTGTCCTGTTACCTAGATCAGAACAAATGGTTACTCAACTCTTACTGGATTTACAATCGCTGTGGCTACCAATACATAATGAACAGAATAGACAGGTTTGTTTGTCATTTTATCCCCATAAAAATCATGCAGAATAGGTTATGAGAAATACTGGCCCACAGTCACCCAGTGACTTTCCATGGCTCAATCTGGAATTAATTTCTTTGCTAGGCACCTTCTGATACCTACCATGGTTTTGAAGCAAAGTCAGTCAATCCCTCTGGTCTGTTTTTTATCTTGATCTTCTATGTTTTATTGATTTTACTGTAATTGATTTTATTGTTTTGAGCTGTCTAGAGTTACTGCAAGTCGGGTGGCATACAAGTTTAATAAATTATTATTAAATTATAATTCATGACCAGCACATGCTTGAATCGGAACACATTGGTAAAACATTTTG